>NC_133374.1:44695166-44733003 GCF_049309525.1 Garra rufa | reverse complement strand
GTGTGTGTTGGCTGATGAGTGTTACAAGGTTGGCTGCCTGATGGCTTTACACAATCCACCCCTGCAGCTTGACTGGGAGAACAAAGGGCCATCAGATTACCTGCCATCAATTAAGATCTGAACATCTGTGAAGACAGCTCCATAGCATTAAAATACAGCTGTATGAACAAAAATCTGCATAGAAAGATTTGTGTAGTTGCATACATTTTATAGCTATTAAACCAATAGTCACTATTTGAACTGTGAATGGTCTGGGGTTTTGATGAAAATATTTGAAAATGACATTCAACCATTACATTTAATTAACATCAAACTTTTTTTGCATTAGAAATTAAATAAATAAAATTATTGGACCAGTACAATCAAAAATCTAGATTCAAAACCATGGTCTTGCCTGACCTTCAGTCAGATATGCTACTTCCTCAGACAACAGGGCTAACCCTAACCCTAACCCAAGCACAAATGTTGAGAGACAGACCAAAATTCCATGATAAACTGTTGAATTTTATGTGTAATATTATTTTATATTTTCTTTTTCTTTTCATTATGTTAGTGCATCATTAAGCACAGCTCAGAATAAACTTCTTTAATAAACTTTTGATCAGTTACTGTTTTTAGAGTCTTTTTGGATACTTAGATACTGAGTGTCAACGATATTAGCAAACTTTGCTCTCTACTTCACTACATTTTTTGGGAAGTCCTTAATTAGTATCCCCAGGTGTGTATTATTCAACTTGTTAGCCCCCCTAAGTATATACAGCCATAGTGTTTTTATTAGTTCCTTGTGATTATTAAATGTAATGGTTGCCATCTTGTTCTTGATTTCCTGTGAGTTTTGGTTTATTTTCTTCTGTTTTTTTATTGTTTTTTTTTATTATTTTTTTTTTTAATTATATACTTGCCATTGCCTGTTTTCTCCAGCTCCTTCACAACATTACAGTTTTTCACTAGCATGTCTCTGACTAGTGCATCTTTGAACCTATGTTTAGTATACATAAAATACCTAAGAACTTTTAAAATCAGATACTCTAAGACTTTTTTTAAGTTGTTTTGGAATTGGTGACTTGTAATGTTTAATGAAATTATTTTCACTGTAATCTTTCTGTACTTTTACCCAATTATGGTTTTCAGGTAATCTTTATACCTCTGCCTGTAAAGTGTTTTCTTGTCTTCATTAAAAGTGTAATTCACTTAAAAATTGAAATCTGCTATCATTTACTCAACCTCCAAATTTATGAATTCAATGATATTTTGAAGAACAGCTGCCACCCCCCCGCCCTTCCTCCAAAATAATGTAAAACATTACAATAGACTAAGAGTATTTTGAATTTAGCCATAGGCAACAATCATAAGTTTCCAAGCATGGCTCAATGGCCAACTGCTGTTGAAAGGACAAAATGTCTCAGGTTACGTATGTAACCCTAGTTCCCCGAGGGAACGAGTCGCTGCGTCATGGAATGCTATGGGGAACGCCATTGGCGGGCAGCACTCTGAATCATGTCTACAACCAATGAATGACGGGAGTGACGTCACAGGCGGGGTGACGTCAGCGACCAGGAAGTATAAAGCACGTTCGTTTGACGGCAGCTCTTTAGGAATGAAGCGAGCGCCACAGGGTGCGGGAATTATGGTCTGAGACGCGGCGTCTCGTTCCCTCAGGGAACTAGGGTTACATACGTAGCCTGAGACGTTCCCTTCCGGGAACTCGAGCCGCGTCATGGAACGCTATGGGGAATGAGACTACCAATGCCCCCATAATTTCCAAGCCCTGCGCAGTGTCTGCTCAGCCAGGGTGGAAAAGTTGTGTCTGGTGGTTCTTGCCAGAGCACAGGAAGAGCCCTTGTCTAGCATTCCGCGGACAAGAAGGCCCTGTAATCCTCGACCCTCGGGCACACGAGGAAGGTAGTCAACCTCTGTCTGGTTGCCAGCCAGAGCGAGAGGTACTCCTCGGACCTCAGGCGCACGAGGAGTCTTAGTCCTTTGTCTGGGAGTAGCCAGAACAAGAGGGACCGCAATAACCATTGTCTAGTATTCCACGGACAAGATGGTATAAGTGGTCCTCGGCCCTCAGGCCCACAAGGACAGTGCACTCGACCTCAAGAGTGCTCCTCAGCCCTCAGGCTCACGAGGAGAAGGTAGTCCTTTGTCTGGGGTTCTGCCAGAACAAGAGGGATTCAAGAGCTTGGCCTGGTAAGATAAGCCATTGTCTAGCATTCCGCGGACAAGAGGGCACTGTAATCCCACGAGGAAGACAGTAATAGGCCCTGCCTGGTAGTCTTAGTCCTTTGTCTGGGAGAAAGCCAGAACAAGAGGGACCGAAATACACTCGGTCTGGTAGCCTTGCCAGAACACGAGGGGAATAAGCCATTGTCTGTATGATCCTCGGCCCTCAGGCACACGAGGACAGTAGTGGACCACTGCCTGGTCGCCAGCCAGTGCGAGAGGTACTCCTCGGCCCTCGGGCACACGAGGAGTCTTAGTCCTTTGTCTGGGGTTCCGCCAGAACAAGAGGGACTGAATAAACTCGGCCTGGTAACCCTACCAGGACGCGAGAAGTATGAGCCTTTGTCTAGTATTCCACGGACAAAAGGCAGTGTGATCCTCGGCCCTCAGGCTCACGAGGATGCAGAGACACTCCTCGGCCCTCAGGCACACGAGGAGGGTCATGGCGAAGAACGACTTCTCTTCTTTTAACAAAAAGAATGCGCCTTGAGAAGTCTCCTCCTGGCTAAGGAGGTGGCTGACTCTCTCAGACTTAGCCCCGCTAAGTCGAGAGGATGAAGGAGCCTGGAGCGGCTCTGAGGTCGAGTTCATAAAACCTGACAAACGTCAGGGGCGAGGAACAACCCGCAGCATTGCAGATGTCCTGGATGGGGACACCTGCTGTCAGAGCTTTCAAGGCTGACAGGCCTCGTGTGGAGTGAGCCTTGAGTCCCAACGGGGATGGGAGACCAGAGGACTCGTAAGCTGTAGAAATGGCATCAATGATCCATCTACTAATAGTGGGCTTTGTAGCCGGGCCCCCCCTCTTTGGAGGGCCGAAATAGACGAACAGTTGTTCTGTTCTATGCCACATGGCAGCTCTGTGGACGTAGGCTTCTAATGCTCTAACTGGGCACATGCAGTTCAACTTCCTGTGATCCGGCTCTACGAATGGAGGAGGATAAAACGCTTGTAGCGTAATTGGCTGAGGTGCTAGGGACGGGACCTTTGGCACATACCCGACTCTCGGGTAAAGAAAAGCTTTGGCCATCCCTGGGGCAAAGTCAATATGAGAAGGGGCCACCGAAAGGGCCTGCAGGCAGTGGTGTCAAAAGTATTCACATTCATTACTCAAGTAGAAGTATAGATACTAAGATTTAAAAAGACTTTTGTAGAAGTTGAAGTATCAACTCAAGCTTTTACTCAAGTAAAAGTATAAAAGTACTGGTTTCAAAACTACTTAAAGTAAAAAAGTAAAAGTAATGTAAGGGAAAAAAATGCCATTAAGGACCAAAGCTTAGGCCGCGCCACAGGGGCCTATTGTGCACTACCCCACCTCCCCAAAAAACATTTCTAAAGGCCATAATGACTATGTTATATTAAAATGTTAATGTTGAAAAATTTGGAATGCACTAGGCTACCTGTTTTAGCTGCATATTTGCCCATTGAAAATAAACGCATTTTATTACAATGCAAATAGGCTACATTAAAGAACCATAAATGTGTACTACTGAGCATTAACGTGTTTCATGGAGCGGAAGATATGATGATTAGTTGCTGCCTATAAGTATTGTTATCGCAACATTGTCAATCGCGTTGTCAATCGCAAACTATTATTTATTCAAACGTCTTTCTATCAAACTACCTACTATAGCTTCATTTGCAGAGGATGAAGAGAAAGCACCCGTTTGATAAATAAGCAAGTAGTCGAGAAATAATAACTTGTAAGAAATCATCTTTTTTGAGTAATGACCCGAACACTGGCTATATCCTTGCTGGAGTGCAGGGCTCGACTGGGGTTAACATTTGGCCTTGGACAAATCCAGCCCATCCAGCCTACAAGTTCCCCCGTGAGTTTTGTTGGATTATAGGGCCTTTAATTAAAGTAAATAAATGAATGAATAAAACAGGACAGAATCAAATAATGTTAGATACTGAATTCAAATGCGACTTTTATTAATAATTTATAAAATTAATAATGCATTTTTGTCACATAAAAATGCATGCAGTAAAGCATTGATTTTGAGCTAGAATGCAGGACTTTTATTGCTAAGAAATTCTGTAAAAATTACTTACTTTTGTAGAACACAAAAGATATTTTGTAGAATGTAACCAAACATATTTGTTTACCCTTGATTTCTACTCTATAGACACAATTTTTGAATTTCTCAAAGTATCTTCCTTTATGTTCCACAGAAGAAAGAAGTTCATACAGGATTGAAATTACATGATGTTGAGTAAATAATGAAAATTTTTATTTTTGGGTGAACTGTCCCTTTAAGAACTTTAATATGTATAGTAAACACCTCATTTATATAAGGCACTGATATTTATCTTTAATCAGGCTCTTACTGAATTAACATTTTACTCCAATTAAAATGAATTACAACTTAATATTTAAAAAGAAAGAAATTATTGCTTAAAATCCAGATATTAACTGACTAGTATTAGTAAGATGTCGTCACAAGAATAAAATTACAATGGTTATGTTTTTTTTAATAATTCATAATAATAAACTATGAAATTTTTAATAAAAAAATGACAGTAATTATGTATTGACGTTTATCACTTTACCTCCTCATGCAGCTGTTTTCAGCAGCCCAGCAGAACCTACAGAACATTTAATGTTCTCATATCACACAACTGCCAAACACAATTCTGTGTTAAATCTAAATGCGTCAAGCAACTTGAACTTGCGCTATTTATCACTTTGCATTTGACTGATTCCGCCACGTCACACTTTTGGACTATTTGCAGTTTCGAATGTCATTTAAAATAGCGCATAATATGCGGGAGGTCTGCCTCTCTTCGGCGATCGGCCCACCGGGAATGTCTCGGTTCTCCCCGATGGCCAGGAGTGTGACGTGATTTGTGTCATGTCACGTGCAGGTGTGATGGATCGTGTACAAACCAATAGGGTGTCGGAATGGTATATGTTTATACTTCTCATCCAACCACAACCAAATTCACTCTATGTGGATGGCGCAATTTATCTGGATAGTTTTTTTTTTTTTGAACGATGACATGAATGAAAACTAGCCGAAAAGAAATAGGAGTAACGAGTCTATTTTTAAAATGTAAGGAGTAGAAAGTACAGATAATTGCGTGAAAATGTAAGGAGTAGAAGTAAAAAGTCGTCTGAAAAATAATTACTCCAGTAAAGTATAGATACTCAAAATTTCTACTTAAGTAAGGTAACGAAGTATTTGTACTTCGTTACTTGACACCTCTGCCTGCAGGTCCCCAACTCTCTTCAGAGAGGTGAGAGCTAACAGAAGTGCTGTCTTTATGGCAAGCATGCGATCTGTACTCTCCTCTATGGGGTGGAATGGAGGCTTGCATGGAGGCCTCAACCTGAGTGCACCACGGAGGAAACGAATGACCTGGGTGTTGTATTTTTTGGAAAGGAGATATGCCATTTGCTCACTGTGGGCTAGGTTTAGATAGATAGATAGATAGCTAGATAGCTAGATAGATAGATAGATAGATAGATAGATAGATAGATAGATAGATAGATAGATAGATAGATAGATAGATAGATAGATAGATAGATAGATGGATAGACAGACAGACAGATAGAGTGTGGTAATTGTTACATGTCCAGGTCAAAGGTCACAGGACAGTTGACTAAGTTCATTCATCATAGTGTGAATTTCTGCTAAACTTACATGGATGGATGGAATGATGGATGGATGGATAGATGAATAGATTAATAAATGAACATATGAATAGATAGATACATGAGTTTAAACAACTTTTTTGTTAAAAAATTGTTTTTGTTTGAAAAAGTGAATGTGTTTTAGGCCTCTTACATGGATGGATGGATGATAGATAGATAAATAGATAGATAGAAGGATAGACAGAGTGTGGTTAGTGTTGTGTGTTCAGGTCAAAGGTCACAGGACAGTTGACTAACAGCATGCACCATAGTGTGATTTTCTGCTAAGCTTTAGGGATCTTTAGCAGTTTTGAACACATACAGTGTCATCCAGGAGAGGGAAACTTTTTAGGCATTGTTTATTTCCTGGAGTGAATGGATAGAAAGATTCTTCTGTTCTTGTTTGTATTTTCTTTCATTTTTTCTCCAAATAAAGATTTTTGATATGGGTCTTTGATATAATGTGTTTATTTTTTTATTTTTTTTTTTTGCTTAATTGTTTCTAAAACCTTCCAACAATTTTCTTAATTTCTCCTTTTTTCTTCCTGTAGTTGTGTTATAAGGAAGACTATTAAGTGTCAGATAGATAGATGGATAGTTTGATAAATAGAAAGATGGATGGATGGATAAATAGATGAACATATGAATAGATAGATACATGAGTTTAAACAACTTTTTGTTAAAAAAATATGTTTTTGTTTGAAAAAGTGAATGTTTTTAGGCCTTTTGCATGGATGGATGTATGGATGGATGGATAGATAAATAGATAGATAGAAGGATAGACAGAGTGTGGTAAGTGTTGTGTGTCCAGGTCAAAGGTCACATGCCATTTGGTCTCTGTGGGCTAGGTTTAGTGTGTAGTTTGGGTGAGGCAGTCTATTTCTTTTGGAAGGAAGGACATTGGAAAATGAGAAATGCCATTTGCTTACTGTGGGCTAGGTTTAGATAGATAGATAGATAGATAGATAGATAGATAGATAGATAGATAGATAGATAGATAGATAGATAGATAGATAGATAGATAGATAGATAGATAGATAGATAGACAAATATATATATATGGATGGATGGATGAATAGATAGATAGACAGACAGACAGACAGATAGAGTGTGGTAATTGTTACATGTCCAAGTCAAAGGTCACAGGACAGTTGACTAAGTTCATTCATCATAGGGTGAATTTCTGCTAAACTTACATGGATGGATGGATGGATGGATAGATGAATAGATGAACATATGAATAGACAGATACATGAGTTTAACCCTCAGGGGTCTGAGGGTGTTTTGGGGCCCTGAAGAAGTTTTGACATGCCTTGACATTTGTGTTTTTTTCAGTATGTTAAAAACATATTAATATCCTAAATCTAAGTACATTGTATTTAGCACAAATTGGACTACAAAAATATGTAAGCAACATGAATGTACACTTTTAAGTTTTTGAAAAAACAACGTTTATGCGTGCATAGTGAAAAACTAAATTTTAGAAGTCACTGAAATAAGGTCATCTAACACATACAGAATATTTGTTCTCGGGACTTTCGAGAATTGGATGTGGTAGGCTTGGTTTTTTTCTACCAAATGATGTGAAAATCATCTAGTTCACTTGTTTTCACAAAACAGTATATAGATTTAAATTTTTGAAGACACTTTTTGTTTCGAATGGCTATATGCGAGAAGGCGTGAATGATCATGAATAATGCTGTGATTTACACCTGAGAAGACAAAGACCTGCATAATGAGCCGCATAATGAGCCATTCAGTCAGATGTTGACTGAGAGGAAACAACAGGAAGAATAAAGAAAAAATGAAAGGACAAAATAAATATATTTAGTTTGAAGCGTATTTTGAATATATTTAATTATCACGCAAAATAACTTGAGATTCACTTGTGAGTGCAGTTAAACTTTTTATTAGGAACAAAAAGTAATAAACAACACAGAAGTCAAGATGTCGTGGGTGCAATATCCAAATCACTTGCAGGAAACTTGAACACAGGAAAACGGGGAACAGCAGAAACTGCAAAGAAAACAAGAAGATGTGAGCAACACAGTGATCTGACAAAGACAGACCTAACATGGAGAAAACACATACACTACCAGCCAAACTTTTTTATTATTAAAAGTTTTTTTTTTTTTAAGTGAGCAGTTTTTTTACATAGTAAACCTATTTCACAAAATTAGATAATTATTTTTCTTTAAAAAAAGTACCTTTGACTGGTAGTGTATAGCATAGGTGTATAACAGTTAGGTGCAAATAAAAACAGTGCAAGATAAATACAGGTGTGAGGTTTGTAATGAAGTGATACAGGAGAAACCACACATCTTCTACCTTTCATACAGATTACTTAAAAAGAGAATATTAGTTTTTTATTTGAATTGGTTTATGTAAAAGTAAACATTTCAAGCTTTCTACACGTATATGTATTATGTCTGTGAGGCACGTAATCACTGAGATTTAGGTTGTTTCACAGAAATGTGTCTGTGAAAAGATATAACAGAGACAGTGAAGGCAGAGCGCGTGCCCTGTCTGTTTTCTTATTTTCATAAAAGCACAGTGTATACAAATAAAAATATACCCTCTACAGTTTTGAATGATGTATTGGTTGTATTTGTACGATCAAAACTGACGGAGATTTTTACATTCTTTTCGGCGTTATTACAAAAGTGTGCCTCAAAACTCGCCGGCGCGTTTTTCGACCAAAGTTGAAACATCCTGTCATCATGAGACATTTAGATGCAGTGAAATGAAACATACTTTATAATGTTTCACTTGCTGTAGTCAGGAAATACAGTTGGCAAAAAGTCTTAACTGGTAAAATGTGTGCACATTCTGTCACAGTAACAACTTACAAATATAAAAGAAAAAAACTTACTTGTGTAAATATCTCCTCTGCTGGTACACGCCATGTCTCATATAATGTTCATCTTCTGAAGTAAGTTTTATTCCTGACAGCTCGTCTTCTTCATAGAGAAAGGACTAACTTGAAAGAAAAGAAACTGCTTTCTCCTTTGTTTACTGTGATGTGGGCGTCTACTTTTGGCGCGGCGCCCTCACGTGGACGATTTGAATATGAAAAGAGAATAGCTCTTGGGCGTGATCTAATTAAAACTAATGAAGCAGACAAGAGAGAATGGACATCGTGTTGGTTTCATACGGATTACTTTATCACAGAATATTTGATTTCGATATTACATTACTTCATTTGAAAGTATAGATATCAAGCTTTCTCTAGATATATTGCTCATGTCTCTGTGTTGTGTATTGGCTGAGTTATAGTCTATTTTAATGACGCGTTTCTGAATGAAGATCACGGAGATCAACGCGGCAGACAGCACACCCTTTTTGTTTTCTTTATTTTGTAAAATCACAATATTTTTTTGGTTTTGTGAGTATATACAAATAAAAGTAGACCCTTTACAGATTCGATTGATGTACTGCTTTTATCTGTACAATCAGAAATGACCGAGTAATTAAAGTTCCTTTTGGGAAACTGCCAAAAAAATATGTTTTTGTTTGAAAAAGTGAATGTGTTTTAGGCAACTTTCATGGATGGATGGATAGATGAATAGATGAACATATGAATAGATAGATACATGAGTTTAAACAACTTTTTGTTAAAAAATATGTTTTTGTTTGAAAAAGTGAATGTATTTTAGGCCACTTGGATGGATGGATTATTGTGATATTTAGAGAGTCACAGTATTATTTTTGTATGAGTACCTGTATCTTTCCAGGCACTCCGGTGCTGTCTATGCGGCTGGCCACGTTCACCATGTTTCCCCAGATGTCGTATTGTGGTCGACGAGCCCCGATGACCCCGGCCACCACCGGACCCACATTAATACCTGAGTATTCACAAATAAACCATCAGAAAACACCCACAACCGCTGCTGCATTAACTGACAATGAGGATGACGCAATAGGGAGTTTGCTTTGTGAAAACTTCTAAAATGTCATTCATTTTCTTTACAAATGTTAGAAAAGTTGCAGTCAAACACAGCAGTGCACATGTGCACTCTCAAGACAAAGTCATTATATGACTGATAGTTGATTTCATCCAGAACGTCAAACATCTCGATGGCGAAGTCTCCTTTGATGCTCAGATGTTCTGCTGTGGATTTCTTTGCCTGTGAAGCAGTAAATGAATCATGTTCAAAAATGCTCTGTAAGTGTTACTCATCTTTAGCATTATTTCCCGTGTGACTGGTTTAGTGACCTTGGTTCCGATGGTGGGCACCAAACCCACCGCTGCCATGTACGTGCTGCCGATGGTCTTGATCTTCTCAATGTCTCTATAACACTCTTTGTCCATGAGCTGCAAAATGATGAAAATACGAGATGAAATGGATTAAGAGCAGGGTATTTACAGTTAACTACAACTAAAAAACTGAAACTAAAACCACTGCTTGAAATGAATGTTATTTTAGTTCTAGTTATTTTTAGTCCAATCTTTTATTTTATTGTATTAATGTTTCTTTCAGTTATTTTAGTATATCAAGTAAAATTTTATTTCAGTTAACATTTATTCTATTTCAAGAAGGGAATGGGATTTTCTGGTTTGTATGGAAGTTTTAGTTAACTACCCTGAACTGAAATAAAACATATATGTGACCCTGGACCACAAAACCAGTCTTTGTAGCAATGGCCAAAAATACATTGTACGGGTCAGAATTATCTATTTTTCTTTTATGCCAAGTAAAGATTATGTTCCATGTGTCACGCATCAGCCAGTCTCAGTCAGTCTCAGCTCATCATCACTAATCACCGTCACCTGCACTCCATCAATCACGCGCACCTGCAAGCTATCACAATGCACTATAAGAGCCTTCAGAACACTCCACTCTTGGTCCGGGCTCGTTAACTCGTTGCTGCCAAAGCGGACTTACTCTACTCTCCTTCGCGGATTCTAGAGGTGATCTACTATATTTACCTGTGATTACTTACCTGTCTTGTTCTGCATTCCAGTCAGTCTGTCTCGTCAGTCAATCCCTGCATCCAGCGTGTGTGTGTGTGCCGTAAGCCAACACCCAGTCTGTATCTTCGATACCCTCCGACGATCGTTCCTGCAAAAGGGAAGAAAAGCCAAGTTACCCATTTATCGCCATCCTCACCATCATCTACAATCTGGACAGTTAAACTTACCCGGTCCTGCACGCCATCTTCTTCATCTGCTCCGCTAATACAAATAAACCATTCTCTTTGTATCACTTACCTGTTTGTCAGCCTGCTTCGCTAACACCATGAAGATATTTTGTAAATTTTGTACTATAAATATATCAAAGCTTAATTTGTGATTAGTAATATGCATTTGATAAGAACTTTATTTGGATAACTTTAAAGGTGATTTTCTTTTCTTTTTTTATTATTATTATTATTTTTTTGCATCCTCAGATTCCAGATCTTTGAAATTGTTGTATCAAATATTGCCCTATCCTAACAAACATACATATGGAAAGCTTATTTATTCAGCTTTTTAGATGATGTACAGATCTGGCCATTAAAAATGCGTCTTTTTTCATGCGGCAGCCTGCAATTCGGCACTCGAGGCCTGCAGGGGCTTTTTCTGATTTTTTTGAAACGTTGTTGCGCTTCATATAATATCCACCTGGTGGCGCAAGGAACAACATTCTGTGGCCAAACCCTGCACAAAGAGGGCTATTTGGACAGTATTTGTTATGTCTGTTGTTTCAATATCTGTCGCCATAATCGGTAATTCATTCTGTATGTAACGGCAAAGTATTTATAATTTCATTTCCTTTTTATTAAGTTTATTTAGAAAAAAAATAAATTGGAGCATTTTTGTTCGTTAAACGTAAGCTTTTTGTTTCTTAAAGACCAAGCGGCAGACAGTGAGTTGACCTACTCTGTGTTTCAATTTGCCTTCTCAAATCACGAATTGGCTAAAATAAAATCCATAGATGTAACATAAAATATATAAATAATAATAGATATAAATATGCGCTATTAGGTGCATATCCAATCGTTTGTGCGAGAGTGCAAAACACATTTTTAGGACATGAAGGCTCAAGCTCGATCAGTTACATTTTTTTCAGTGGAAAATATTTAACCGTTATTTTTTGTCAGACATGATAAATAAATATGTAGAAAGACTTAAATTACTACTCAACGAAAAAAACAAATAGAAAACAAAAACTGTTTTTATTATGTAGCTAGCCCGGAAAGATGCATTTCTCTCTAAAGGCGCGTCAAACGAGGATATGAGGAGGACTGTTAACTGCATCATCACTGACTCAGAAAACAGTAGTTTGTAAATAAATAATTGAAATATCTCCTTACTAGGGATGTAACGGTATTGTATATACCGTCATACCGCAATAACAAATTTTTTCGATACTACCGTGGTCGCATGACTCGATAAAACAATAGGTCTTCTGAGAAAAGTTTGCTCAGGCGAATGGAGCGAACGGGAGGTAGCGGGAACTACATTTCCCATCAGCCCAGGCGTGGCCATTATCCTTTGCGGTCTGTTGTCGCTACAGAATGTAGCAGCAAGGAAAAGAGATGGAAATGGTCGAACCTGCTCCGTCTGCAGTGCGTATGCGTTACGTATTCTTTTCAGCACCCATGTTAACGGATTAGAGCGTTCACACTGCACGCGGTTGCTGTCCGGTAGTACGTCCTAGAAGCGGTGCCTTTGTAGCAGTGCAGCGATCGTTTCGGTACCGAGTCTATTTTTTGCTGCGCTGTATGCGCTGAATTAATGTTACAGTGCATTGTTCGCTGTAAAAATGAACATGGATTGACACGGAAATGTACCATAAATGCATATAAATTTCACAGTCAACACGTGGCTTTTTGGCTAAGTTTAAAATAAGGAAAGGTGCAGTTTTAAAGAGGCTAAACTAGGCAACATAATAGATGCACTTGTCCAGGTAGAAAAGTTCTTTAAAGGATTGTTTTTAATTTAATGCGAAAGAAAGGCATAAGAGCCTACTGCACTGCAAAAAAATGCTTTTCTTACTTAGAATTTTGTCTTGTTTCCAGCCAAAATATCTAAAAATTCTTAAATCAAGAAGGATTTTCTAGACAAGTAAAAATTATTGTCTTGTTTTTAGTAAAAACAAGTCAAAATTAAGTGAGTTTTTGTTTAAAACGAGTTAAATAATCTGCCAATGGAGTAAGAAAAAAATCTTATTTCAAGCAGACAACTAGATTCAGACAACTCATTCAGCTAAACTGATTTGACTGTTTTTTACATGCTTTAATATTTTTTTGTTACTAAAATTGAAAAATTTAAGTTTCTGTTTCAAAGTTTACAGATAGATGGCTAATTTGTATGCCATTGATATGTTCAGTGTTCATGTAAACTGTTTAATAAACACTTATGGCACTTTTTTTCGAGTCTCTTCATTAGTTTTGTTTTTCCTGTAAATAATTCAATAAATACCGTACCGTGCCATTCATACCGAGGTATTACCGTACCGTGAAGTTTTGATACCGTTACATCCCTACTCCTTACTATTAGACAGTCATGGTATTTACTTTTGCCAGTGTTTTGTAGTAGCTATGCTTTAAACACGGAACCCTTCCAAGCTGTGCTGAACGTGCACTCAATGCTGCTGACAGGACCGTCCGAGACACTCTTGAAAGTCATGGTAGCCTGGTCTTGTGTTTCCCCCAGCGCTGCATTTTTTTAAAAATCACCACTGAATGTCTAAAATATAATTTTAGGCCGCATTTGATCTTTGACGGGCTAAAATGCAGGGCTATAATACATCTTCAAAGTGGAACATGGAAATATAATGGATGTACTGCGAAAAAAGTTTTATACTCGACATTGTTTCCAAATGGTTAAATGTGAGATGCTAGAAATGAGAATTAAATTTAGCGTGAATTTAGCGGTCGGGTCGGGAAGAAAATTATTCTAAGTGGGTATATATATAGGCTATATATTCTAAGGGTGTATATATATATATATATATAGTTAGTATATAGCGGGAGCGGGCAGAAGTGGAAGAAAACCTCATGGGAGCGGGACTAGAAAAGCACTTTGTTACAGCCTATAGACTATTCAGATACTTCAACATCAAATAAAAAGTTATTCATAAGCAGGAGCAGTTTCATTATTGTTTTCTTTTCTTTTTTTCCTCATGAACTTTTATTAGATTGCATTTTCCCCAAACGACAACCGACTACGTTATTATTAACCGACAAGATTGTTTAAATGCATTTAAATTAGAACTGATTGGTGGCTGTGACACATTAAAAACAGCTAAATTCTTTTTCGGGGATTAATTTCACACAAGCAAAAAGCAGCATAAACATCAGAACGTCATGCGTAGAGCTTATGCGCAGACAAAAACCTAAGCTGTAGGCTATATAAAATAAATAAATATGCCCATATGTGAAATATATTTTTCTGAATGAATAATAAATTAACAAAACAAAAGAGAAAAAAATAACAAGTACAAAACTAGATAAAAAGTTTGTTAGCAAACTTTAAGTTGGCTTGAGAAAGCCTAGCCAGTAAGTTTTAAGTAGTTTAAAAAGCTTTTAGTTTAAAGAAAGTTTAAAGGTTTTCAGTTTGAAATAGTTTTAGTTTGATTGATAAAGTTTGAAGATAGATAGGCTAGATAGATATAAATAGTTTGAAAATAGAAAGATTTATAGATATAAATAGTTAGAAGATATAGTTTGAATGTGAATAGATAGATATGAGGTTACTAGGGTACCCAGGGTGGTAGCATGATTAGCTAGTTGCTATCATGATTTTAGTAAGACTAGCAAGTCGCTAGCATGATTTTAGCATGACTAGCAAGTCGCTAGCATGATTTACCATGATTAGCAAGTCGCTAGCATGATTTTAGCATGACTAGCAAGTCCCTAGCATGATTCTAGCATGACTAGCAAGTCGCTAGCATGATTTTAACAAGACTAGCAAGTCGCTAGCATGATTTTAGAATGACTAGCAAGTCGCTAGCATGATTATAGCATGACTAGCAAGTCGCTAGCATGATTTTAGCATTATTTTAGCATGACTAGCAAGTCGCTAGCATGATTCTAGCATGAAAAGCAAGTCGCTAGCATGATTTTAGCACGACTAGCAAGTCGCTAGCATTATTTTAGCACGACTAGCAAGTCGCTAGCATGATTTTAGCATGACTAGCAAGTCGCTAGCATGATTTACCATGATTAGCAAGTCGCTAGCATGATTTTAGCATGACTAGCAAGTCCCTAGCATGATTCTAGCATGACTAGCAAGTCGCTAGCATGATTTTAACAAGACTAGCAAGTCGCTAGCATGATTTTAGAATGACTAGCAAGTCGCTAGCATGATTTTAGCATGACTAGCAAGTCGCTAGCATGATTTTAGCATTACTAGCAAGTCGCTAACATGATTTTACCATGACTAGCAAGTCGCTAGCATGATTTTAGCACGACTAGCAAGTCGCTAACATGATTTTAGCATTATTATAGCATGACTAGCAAGTCGCTATCATTATTTTAGCATGACTAGCAAGTCGCTAGCATGGTTTTAGCAAAAGATTAGCAAGTCGTTACCATGATTTTAGTATGACTAGCAAGTCGCTAGCATTATTTTAGCATTATTTTAGCATGACTAGCAAGTCGCTAGCATGATTTTAGCATTATTTTAGCATGACTAGCAAGTCGCTAGCATGATTCTAGCATGAAAAGCAAGTCGCTAGCATGATTTTAGCACGACTAGCAAGTCGCTAGCATTATTTTAGCACGACTAACAAGTCGCTAGCATGATTCTAGCATGACTAGCAAGTCGCTAGCATGATTTTAGCAAGACTAGCAAGTCACTAGCATGGTTTAAGCAAGACTAGCAAGTCGTTAGCATGATTGTAGTATGACTAGCAAGTCGTTAACATGATTTTTAGCATGATTGTAGTATGACTAGCAAGTCGCTAGCATAATTTTAGCACGACTAGCAAGTCGCTAGCATGATTTTAGCATTATTTTAGCATGACTAGCATGGTTTTAGCAAGACTAGTAAGTCGCTAGCATGATTTTAGCAAGACTAGCAAGTCACTAGCATGGTTTAAGCAAGACTAGCAAGTCGTTAGCATGATTGTAGTATGACTAGCAAGTCGTTAACATGATTTTTAGCATGATTGTAGTATGACTTGCAAGTCGCTAGCATGATTTTTAGCACGACTAGCAAGTCGCTAACATGATTTTAGCATTATTTTAGCATGACTAGCAAGTTGCTAGCATGATTTTAGCATTATTTTAACATGACTAGCAAGTCGCTAGCATTATTTTAACATGACTAGCAAGTCGCTAGCATGATTTTAGCAAAACTAGCAAGTCGCTAGCATAATTTTAGCAAAACTAGCAAGTCGCTAGCATGATTTTAGCAAGACTAGCAAGTCGTTAGCATGATTGTAGTATGACTAGCAATTCGCTAGCATGATTTTTAGCATGACTAGCAAGTCGCTAGCATGATTTTAGCACGACAAGCAAGTCGCTAGCATTATTTTAGCATTATTTTAGCATGACTAGCAAGTTGCTAGCATGATTTTAGCATTATTTTAGCACGACTAGCAAGTCGCTAGCATGATTTTAGCATTATTTTAACATGACTAGCAAGTCGCTAGCATTATTTTAGCACGACTAGCAAGTCGCTAGCATGATTTTAGCATTATTTTAGCATGACTAGCAAGTTGCAAGCATGATTTTAGCATTATTTTAACATGACTAGCAAGTCGCTAGCATTATTTTAGCACGACTAGCAAGTCGTTAACATGATTTTTAGCATGATTGTAGTATGACTAGCAAGTCGCTAGCATAATTTTAGCACGACTAGCAAGTCGCTAGCATGATTTTAGCATTATTTTAGCATGACTAGCATGGTTTTAGCAAGACTAGTAAGTCGTTAGCATGATTGTAGTATGACTTGCAAGTCGCTAGCATGATTTTTAGCACGACTAGCAAGTCGCTAACATGATTTTAGCATTATTTTAGCATGACTAGCAAGTTGCTAGCATGATTTTAGCATTATTTTAACATGACTAGCAAGTCGCTAGCATTATTTTAACATGACTAGCAAGTCGCTAGCATGATTTTAGCAAAACTAGCAAGTCGCTAGCATAATTTTAGCAAAACTAGCAAGTCGCTAGCATGATTTTAGCAAGACTAGCAAGTCATTAACATGATTGTAATATGACTAGCAATTCGCTAGCATGATTTTTAGCATGACTAGCAATTCGCTAGCATGATTTTAGCACGACAAGCAAGTCGCTAGCATGATTTTAGCATTATTTTAGCACGACTAGCAAGTTGCTAGCATGATTTTAGCATTATTTTAGCACGACTAGCAAGTCGCTAGCATGATTTTAGCATTATTTTAACATGACTAGCAAGTCGCTAGAATTATTTTAGCATGACTAGCAAGTCGTTAGCATGATTTTATCATTATTTTAACATGACTAGCAAGTCGCTAGCATTATTTTAGCACGACTAGCAAGTCGCTAGCATGATTTTAGCATTGTTTTAGCATGACTAGCAAGTTGCAAGCATGATTTTAGCATTATTTTAACATGACTAGCAAGTTGCAAGCATGATTTTAGCATTATTTTAACATGACTAGCAAGTCGCTAGCATTATTTTAGCACGACTAGCAAGTCGCTAGCATGATTTTAGCATTATTTTAGCATGACTAGCAAGTTGCTAGCATGATTTTAGCATTATTTTAGCATGACTAGCAAGTTGCTAGCATGATTTTATCATTATTTTAATATGACTAGCAAGTCGCTAGCATTATTTTAGCACGACTAGCAAGTCGCTAGCATGATTTTAGCATTATTTTAGCATGACTAGCAAGTTGCAAGCATGATTTTAGCATTATTTTAACATGACTAGCAAGTCGCTAGCATTATTTTAGCACGACTAGCAAGTCGCTAGCATGATTTTAGCATTATTTTAGCATGACTAGCAAGTTGCTAGCATGATTTTAGCATTATTTTAACACGACTAGCAAGTAGCTAGCATGATTTTAGCATTATTTTAACATGACTAGCAAGTCGCTAGAATTATTTTAGCATGACTAGCAAGTCGTTAGCATGATTTTAGCAAAACTAGCAAGTCGTTAGCATTATTTTAACAAGACTAGCAAGTCGTTAGCATGATTGTAGTATGACTAGCAAGTCGCTAGCATGATTTTTAGCACGACTACCAAGTCGCTAACATGATTTTAGCATTATTTTACCATGACTAGCAAGTTGCTAGCATGATTTTAGCATTATTTTAACATGACTAGCAAGTCGCTAGCATTATTTTAGCACGACTAGCAAGTCGCTAGCATGATTTTAACATTATTTTAGCATGACTAGCAAGTTGCTAGCATGATTTTAGCAGTATTTTAACATGACTAGCAAGTCGTTAGCATTATTTTAGCATGACTAGCAAGTCGCTAGCATTATTTTAGCACGACTAGCAAGTCGCTAGCATGATTTTAACATTATTTTAGCATGACTAGCAAGTTGCTAGCATGATTTTAGCAGTATTTTAACATGACTAGCAAGTCGTTAGCATTATTTTAGCATGACTAGCAAGTCGCTAGCATGATTTTACCAAAACTAGCAAGTCGCTAGCATAATTTTAGCAAGACTAGCAAGTCGCTAGCATGATTTTAACAAGACTAGCAAGTCTTTAGTATGATTGTAGTATGACTAGCAAGTCGCTAGCATGATTTTAGCACGACTAGCAAGTCGCTAGCATGATTTTAGCATTACTAGCAAGTCGCTAGCATGATTTTAGCACGACTAGCAAGTCGCTAGCATGATTTTAGCATTAATAGCAAGTCGCTAGCATGATTTTAGCATTACTAGCAAGTCACTAGCATGATTTTAGCATTACTAGCAAGTCGCTAGCATGATTTTAGCATTACTAGCAAGTCGCTAACATGATTTTAGCAAGACTAGCAGGTCGCTAGCATGATTTTAGCAAGACTAGCAGGTCGCTAGCATGATTTTAGCAAGACTAGCAGGTCGCTAGGATGATTTTAGCATGACTAGCAAGTCGCTAACATGATTTTACCATGAATAGCAAGTCGCTAGCATGATTTTAACAGATAGATAGATAGATAGATAGATAGATAGATAGATAGATAGATAGATAGATAGATAGATAGATAGATAGATAGATAGATAGATAGGGTTTGAAGATAGATAGATAGATAGATAGATAGATAGATAGATAGATAGATAGATAGATAGATAGATAGATAGATAGATAGATAGATAGATAGATAGATAGGGTTTGAAGATAGATAGATAGATAGATAGATAGATAGATAGATAGATAGATAGATAGATAGATAGATAGATAGATAGATAGATAAGGTTTGAAGATAGATAGATAGATAGATAGATAGATAGATAGATAGATAGATAGATAGATAGATAGATAGATAGATAGATAGATAGATAGATAGATAAGGTTTGAAGATAGATAGATAGATAGATAGATAGATAGACAGATAGATAGATAGATAGATAGATAGATAGATAGATAGATAGATAGATAGATAGATAGATAGATAGATAGATAGATAGATAGCTAGATAGATAGATAGATAGATAGATGATAGATAGATAGATAGATAGATAGCTAGATAGATAGATAGATAGATAGATAGACAGATAGATAGATAGATGATAGATAGATAGATAGATAGATAGATAGATAGATAGATAGACAGATAGATAGATAGATGATAGATAGATAGATAGATAGATAGATAGATAGATAGATAGATAGATAGATAGATAGATAGATAGATAGATAGATAGTTTAAAGCTTAATTGAGTATCAATGGCTTCTAGCTGTTTGCATTAAACATAGTTCAAACAGACATGGACTTTTGGTCAATGAAAGTCTATGGGACCTTTTTATGATTTTTAATATTAATTAACTCAAAACAGTCTGAAAAGATATAGCAACCTAAGTTAGAACAGTATGAAGATCTGACCCGAGTTTGGAGTATGTAGCTTGAACGGTCTAGGAGGAGTACAAGTCACTAGCATGATTTTAGCAAGACTAGCAAGTCGCTAGCATTATTTAAGCAAGACTAGCAAGTCGCTAACATGATTTTTAACATGACTAGCAAGTCGCTAGCATGATTTTAGCACGACTAGCAAGTCGCTAGCATGATTTTAGCACAACTAGCAAGTCGCTAGCATGATTTTAGCATTATTTTAGCATGACTAGCAAGTCGCTAGCATGATTTTAGCATGACTAGCAAAGTCGCTAGCATGATTCTAGCATGACTAGCAAGTTGTTAGCATGATATTAGCATGACTAGCAAGTCACTAGCATGATTTTAGCAAGACTAGCAAGTCGCTAGCATTATTTAAGCAAGACTAGCAAGTCGCTAACATGATTTTTAGCATGACTAGCAAGTCGCTAGCATGATTTTACCATGACTAACAAGTCGCTAGCATGATTTTAGCACGACTAGCAAGTCGCTAGCATGATTTTAGCATTATTAGCAAGCCGCTAGCATGATTTTAGCAAGACTAGCAAGTCGCTAGCATGATTTTAAACATGACTAGCAAGTCACTAGCCTGATTTTAGCATGACTAGCAAGTCGCTAGCATGATTTTAGCATTACTAGCAAGTCACTAGCATGATTTTATCATTATTTTAGCATGACTAGCAAGTCGCTAGCATGATTTTAGCTTGACTAGCAAGTCGCTAGCATGATTTTAGCATTACTAGCAAGTCGCTAGCATGATTTTAACATTATTTTAACATGACTAGCAAGTCGCTAGCATGATTTTAGCTTGACTAGCAAGTCGCTAGCATGATGTTAGCATGACTAGCAAGTCGCTAGCATGACTCTAGCATGACTAGCAAGTCGCTAGCATGATTTTACCATGACTAGCAAGTCGCTAGCATGATTTTAGCAAGACTAGCAAGTCGTTAGCATGATTTTAGCATGACTAGCAAGTCGCTAGCCTGATTTTAGCATGACTAGCAAGTCGCTAGCATGATTTTAGCAAGACTAGCAAGTCGTTAGCATGATTTTAAACATGACTAGCAAGTCGCCAGCCTGATTTTAGCATGACTAGCAAGTCGCTAGCATGATTTTAGCATTATTTTAGCATGACTAGCAAGTCGCTAGCATGATTTTAGCATGACTAGCAAGTTGCTAGCATGATTCTAGCATGACTAGCAAGTCGCTAGCATTACTTTAGCATGACTAGTAAGTCGCTAGCATGATTTCAGAACGACTAGCAAGGCGCTAGCATTATTTTAGCATTATTTTAGCATGACTAGCAAGTCGCTAGCATGATTTTTAACATGGCTAGCAAGTCGCTAGCATGATTTTAGCATGACTAGCAAGTACCTAGCATGATTTTAGCACGACTAGCAAGTCGCTAGCATGATTTTAGCATGACTAGCAAGTCGCTAGCCTGATTTTAGCATGACTAGCAAACCGCTAGCATGATTTTAGCATTATTTTACCATGACTAGCAAGTCGCTAGCATGATTTTACCATGACTAGCAAGTCGCTAGCATGATTTTAGCACGACTATCAAGTCGTTAGCATGATTCTAGCACGACTAGCAAGTCGCTAGCATGATTTTAGCAAGACTAGCAAGTCGCTAGCATGATTTTAAACATGACTAGCAAGTCGCTAGCCTGATTTTAGCATTACTAGCAAGTCGCTAGCATGATTTTAGCATTATTTTAGCATGACTAGCAAGTCGCTAGCATGATTTTAGCATGACTAGCAAGTTGCTAGCATGATTTTAGCACGACTATCAAGTCGCTAGCATGATTCTAGCATGACTAGCAAGTCGCTAGCATTACTTTAGCATGACTAGTAAGTCGCTAGCATGATTTCAGAACGACTAGCAAGGCGCTAGCATTATTTTAGCATTATTTTAGCATGACTAGCAAGTCGCTAGCATGATTTTTAACATGGCTAGCAAGTCGCTAGCATGATTTTAGCATGACTAGCAAGTACCTAGCATGATTTTAGCACGACTAGCAAGTCGCTAGCATGATTCTAGCACGACTAGCAAGTCGCTAGCATGATTTTAGCATGACTAGCAAGTCGCTAGCATGATTTTAGCACGACTATCAAGTCGCTAGCATGATTCTAGCACGACTAGCAAGTCGCTAGCATGATTTTAGCAAGACTAGCAAGTCGCTAGCATGATTTTAAACATGACTAGCAAGTCGCTAGCCTGATTTTAGCATGACTAGCAAGTCGCTAGCATGATTTTAGCATGATTCTAGCACGACTAGCAAGTCGCTAGCATGATTTTAGCATGACTAGCAAGTCGCTAGCCTGATTTTAGCATGACTAGCAAGTCGCTAGCATGATTTTAGCAAGACTAGCAAGTCGCTAGCATGATTTTAAACATGACTAGCAAGTCGCTAGCCTGATTTTAGCATGACTAGCAAGTCGCTAGCATGATTTTAGCATTATTTTACCATGACTAGCAAGTCGCTAGCATGATTTTACCATGACTAGCAAGTCGCTAGCATGATTTTAACATTATTTTAGCATGACTAGCAAGTTGCTAGCATGATTTTAGCAGTATTTTAACATGACTAGCAAGTCGTTAGCATTATTTTAGCATGACTAGCAAGTCGCTAGCATGATTTTACCAAAACTAGCAAGTCGCTAGCATAATTTTAGCAAGACTAGCAAGTCGCTAGCATGATTTTAACAAGACTAGCAAGTCTTTAGTATGATTGTAGTATGACTAGCAAGTCGCTAGCATGATTTTAGCACGACTAGCAAGTCGCTAGCATGATTTTAGCATTACTAGCAAGTCGCTAGCATGATTTTAGCACGACTAGCAAGTCGCTAGCATGATTTTAGCATTAATAGCAAGTCGCTAGCATGATTTTAGCATTACTAGCAAGTCACTAGCATGATTTTAGCATTACTAGCAAGTCGCTAGCATGATTTTAGCATTACTAGCAAGTCGCTAACATGATTTTAGCAAGACTAGCAGGTCGCTAGCATGATTTTAGCAAGACTAGCAGGTCGCTAGCATGATTTTAGCAAGACTAGCAGGTCGCTAGGATGATTTTAGCATGACTAGCAAGTCGCTAACATGATTTTACCATGAATAGCAAGTCGCTAGCATGATTTTAACAGATAGATAGATAGATAGATAGATAGATAGATAGATAGATAGATAGATAGATAGATAGATAGATAGGGTTTGAAGATAGATAGATGATAGATAGATAGATAGATAGATAGATAGATAGATAGATAGATAGATAGATAGATAGATAGATAGATAGATAGATAGATAGATAGGGTTTGAAGATAGATAGATAGATAGATAGATAGATAGATAGATAGATAGATAAGGTTTGAAGATAGATAGATAGATAGATAGATAGATAGATAGATAGATAGATAGATAGATAGATAGATAGATAGATAGATAGATAAGGTTTGAAGATAGATAGATAGATAGATAGATAGATAGATAGATAGATAGACAGATAGATAGATAGATAGATAGATAGATAGATAGATAGATAGATAGATAGATAGATAGATAGATAGATAAGGTTTGAAGATAGATAGATAGATAGATAGATGATAGATAGATAGATAGATAGATAGATAGATAGATAGATAGATAGATAGATAGATAGATAGATAGATAGATAGTTTAAAGCTTAATTGAGTATCAATGGCTTCTAGCTGTTTACATTAAACATAGTTCAAACAGACATGGACTTTTGGTCAATGAAAGTCTATGGGACCTTTTTATGATTTTTAATATTAATTAACTCAAAACAGTCTGAAAAGATATAGCAACCTAAGTTAGAACAGTATGAAGATCTGACCCGAGTTTGGAGTATGTAGCTTGAACGGTCTAGGAGGAGTACAAGTCACTAGCATGATTTTAGCAAGACTAGCAAGTCGCTAGCATTATTTAAGCAAGACTAGCAAGTCGCTAACATGATTTTTAACATGACTAGCAAGTCGCTAGCATGATTTTAGCACGACTAGCAAGTCGCTAGCATGATTTTAGCACAACTAGCAAGTCGCTAGCATGATTTTAGCATTATTTTAGCATGACTAGCAAGTCGCTAGCATGATTTTAGCATGACTAGCAAAGTCGCTAGCATGATTCTAGCATGACTAGCAAGTTGTTAGCATGATATTAGCATGACTAGCAAGTCACTAGCATGATTTTAGCAAGACTAGCAAGTCGCTAGCATTATTTAAGCAAGACTAGCAAGTCGCTAACATGATTTTTAGCATGACTAGCAAGTCGCTAGCATGATTTTACCATGACTAACAAGTCGCTAGCATGATTTTAGCACGACTAGCAAGTCGCTAGCATGATTTTAGCATTATTAGCAAGCCGCTAGCATGATTTTAGCAAGACTAGCAAGTCGCTAGCATGATTTTAAACATGACTAGCAAGTCACTAGCCTGATTTTAGCATGACTAGCAAGTCGCTAGCATGATTTTAGCATTACTAGCAAGTCACTAGCATGATTTTATCATTATTTTAGCATGACTAGCAAGTCGCTAGCATGATTTTAGCTTGACTAGCAAGTCGCTAGCATGATTTTAGCATTACTAGCAAGTCGCTAGCATGATTTTAACATTATTTTAACATGACTAGCAAGTCGCTAGCATGATTTTAGCTTGACTAGCAAGTCGCTAGCATGATGTTAGCATGACTAGCAAGTCGCTAGCATGACTCTAGCATGACTAGCAAGTCGCTAGCATGATTTTACCATGACTAGCAAGTCGCTAGCATGATTTTAGCAAGACTAGCAAGTCGTTAGCATGATTTTAGCATGACTAGCAAGTCGCTAGCCTGATTTTAGCATGACTAGCAAGTCGCTAGCATGATTTTAGCAAGACTAGCAAGTCGTTAGCATGATTTTAAACATGACTAGCAAGTCGCCAGCCTGATTTTAGCATGACTAGCAAGTCGCTAGCATGATTTTAGCATTATTTTAGCATGACTAGCAAGTCGCTAGCATGATTTTAGCATGACTAGCAAGTTGCTAGCATGATTCTAGCATGACTAGCAAGTCGCTAGCATTACTTTAGCATGACTAGTAAGTCGCTAGCATGATTTCAGAACGACTAGCAAGGCGCTAGCATTATTTTAGCATTATTTTAGCATGACTAGCAAGTCGCTAGCATGATTTTTAACATGGCTAGCAAGTCGTTAGCATGATTTTAGCATGACTAGCAAGTACCTAGCATGATTTTAGCACGACTAGCAAGTCGCTAGCATGATTTTAGCATGACTAGCAAGTCGCTAGCCTGATTTTAGCATGACTAGCAAATCGCTAGCATGATTTTAGCATTATTTTACCATGACTAGCAAGTCGCTAGCATGATTTTACCATGACTAGCAAGTCGCTAGCATGATTTTAGCACGACTATCAAGTCGTTAGCATGATTCTAGCACGACTAGCAAGTCGCTAGCATGATTTTAGCAAGACTAGCAAGTCGCTAGCATGATTTTAAACATGACTAGCAAGTCGCTAGCCTGATTTTAGCATTACTAGCAAGTCGCTAGCATGATTTTAGCATTATTTTAGCATGACTAGCAAGTCGCTAGCATGATTTTAGCATGACTAGCAAGTTGCTAGCATGATTTTAGCACGACTATCAAGTCGCTAGCATGATTCTAGCATGACTAGCAAGTCGCTAGCATTACTTTAGCATGACTAGTAAGTCGCTAGCATGATTTCAGAACGACTAGCAAGGCGCTAGCATTATTTTAGCATTATTTTAGCATGACTAGCAAGTCGCTAGCATGATTTTTAACATGGCTAGCAAGTCGCTAGCATGATTTTAGCATGACTAGCAAGTACCTAGCATGATTTTAGCACGACTAGCAAGTCGCTAGCATGATTCTAGCACGACTAGCAAGTCGCTAGCATGATTTTAGCATGACTAGCAAGTCGCTAGCATGATTTTAGCACGACTATCAAGTCGCTAGCATGATTCTAGCACGACTAGCAAGTCGCTAGCATGATTTTAGCAAGACTAGCAAGTCGCTAGCATGATTTTAAACATGACTAGCAAGTCGCTAGCCTGATTTTAGCATGACTAGCAAGTCGCTAGCATGATTTTAGCATGATTCTAGCACGACTAGCAAGTCGCTAGCATGATTTTAGCATGACTAGCAAGTCGCTAGCCTGATTTTAGCATGACTAGCAAGTCGCTAGCATGATTTTAGCAAGACTAGCAAGTCGCTAGCATGATTTTAAACATGACTAGCAAGTCGCTAGCCTGATTTTAGCATGACTAGCAAGTCGCTAGCATGATTTTAGCATTATTTTACCATGACTAGCAAGTCGCTAGCATGATTTTACCATGACTAGCAAGTCGCTAGCATGATTTTAGCACGACTATCAAGTCGTTAGCATGATTCTAGCACGACTAGCAAGTCGCTAGCATGATTTTAGCAAGACTAGCAAGTCGCTAGCATGATTTTAAACATGACTAGCAAGTCGCTAGCCTGATTTTAGCATTACTAGCAAGTCGCTAGCATGATTTTAGCATTATTTTAGCATGACTAGCAAGTCGCTAGCATGATTTTAGCATGACTAGCAAGTACCTAGCATGATTTTAGCACGACTATCAAGTCGCTAGCATGATTCTAGCATGACTAGCAAGTCGCTAGCATTACTTTAGCATGACTAGTAAGTCGCTAGCATGATTTCAGAACGACTAGCAAGGCGCTAGCATTATTTTAGCATTATTTTAGCATGACTAGCAAGTCGCTAGCATGATTTTTAACATGGCTAGCAAGTCGCTAGCATGATTTTAGCATGACTAGCAAGTACCTAGCATGATTTTAGCACGACTAGCAAGTCGCTAGCATGATTCTAGCACGACTAGCAAGTCGCTAGCATGATTTTAGCAAGACTAGCAAGTCGCTAGCATGATTTTAAACATGACTAGCAAGTCGCTAGCATGATTTTAGCATGACTAGCAAGTCGCTAGCATGATTTTAGCACGACTATCAAGTCGCTAGCATGATTCTAGCACGACTAGCAAGTCGCTAGCATGATTTTAGCATGACTAGCAAGTCGCTAGCATGATTTTAGCATTATTTTAGCATGACTAGCAAGTCGCTAGCATGATTTTAGCATGACTAGCAAGTTGCTAGCATGATTTTAGCACGACTATCAAGTCGCTAGCAAGTCGCTAGCATTACTTTAGCATGACTAGTAAGTCGCTAGCATGATTTCAGAACGACTAGCAAGGCGCTAGCATTATTTTAGCATTATTTTAGCATGACTAGCAAGTCGCTAGCATGATTTTTAACATGGCTAGCAAGTCGCTAGCATGATTTTAGCATGACTAGCAAGTACCTAGCATGATTTTAGCACGACTAGCAAGTCGCTAGCATGATTCTGGCATAGATAGATAGATAGATAGATAGATAGATAGATAGATAGATAGATAGATAGATAGATAGATAGATAGATAGATAGATAGATAGATAGATAGATAAGGTTTGAAGATAGATAGATAGATAGATAGATAGATAGATAGATAGATAGATAGATAGATAGATAGATAGATAGATAGATAGATAGATAGATAAGGTTTGAAGATAGATAGATAGATAGATAGATAGATAGATAGATAGATAGATAGATAGATAGATAAGGTTTGAAGATAGATAGATAGATAGATAGATAGATAGATAGATAGATAGATAGATAGATAGATAGATAGATAGATAAGGTTTGAAGATAGATAGATAGATAGATAGATAGATAGATAGATAAGGTTTGAAGATAGATAGATAGATAGATAGATAGATAGATAGATAGATAGATAGATAGATAGATAGATAGATAGATAGATAGATAGATAGATAAGGTTTGAAGATAGATAGATAGATAGATAGATAGATAGATAGATAAGGTTTGAAGATAGATAGATAGATAGATAGATAGATAGATAGATAGATAGATAGATAGATAGATAGATAGATAAGGTTTGAAGATAGATAGATAGATAGATAGATAGATAGATAGATAGATAGATAGATAGATAGATAGATAGATAGATAGATAGATAGATAGATAGATAGATATATAGATAGATAAGGTTTGAAGATAGATAGATAGATAGATAGATAGATAGATAGATAGATAGATAGATAGATAGATAGATAGATAGATAGATAGATAGATAGATAAGGTTTGAAGATAGATAGATAGATAGATAGATAGATAGATAGATAGATAGATAGATAGATAGATAGATAGATAGATAAGGTTTGAAGATAGATAGATAGATAGATAGATAGATAGATAGATAGATAGATAGATAGATAGATAGATAGATAGATAGATAGATAGATAGATAGATAAGGTTTGAAGATAGATAGATAGATAGATAGATAGATAGATAGATAGATAGATAGATAGATAGATAGATAGATAGATAGATAGATAGATAGATAGATAGATAGATAGATAGATTAAAGCTTAATTGAGTATCAATGGCTTCTAGCAGTTTACATTAAACATAGTTCAAACAGACATGGACTTTTGGTCAATGAAAGTCTATGGGACCTTTTTATGATTTTTAATATTAATTTTTAAGAAAACCGTAACTCAAACCAGTCTGAAAAGATATAGCAATCTAAGTCAGACCAGTATGAAGATCTGACCCGAGTTTGGAGTATGTAGCTTGAACGGTCTAGGAGGAGTAGGTGTCTAAATATTTTCCGCTCAGAAAAATAATAATAACTAGAAGCTAAAGTTCGATGACAAACTTTAAATGTTGGCTTGGAGAAGCAAACCGGGCAGGCTTCGGGCAAAAGGGCCAGCCCAGAACACCATATTGGATTAATATGTGTATTTTAGGTTAAAACGGCTTGCCATACTGGAATAAGTGATGCCTGCTTCAAAGCCGCGTTGCGTTGCCGTGCGGTTGAGCCGAAAAGCAGAAATAAGCAAGCATTTAAACTTTTTATTATATGACTGAACTATTATTGTGTTGAATCGCCGGAGTGTTTGTATTAAAATACCTTTAAAAGACGTGCAAATGATGTCTTTGTTAACAGACACATAAATGCAGCCGTGCATCTCATGTTAGTTAAGCCTATGAAAAACGTCATTTGCACCCAATGCAGGTCTTTAAAATATTCTTCTATATTTATTGTGTTGAATCGCTGGAGTGTTTTTATTTAAATGCCTTTAAAAGACGTGCAGTCATGTATAATTCTCAGTCGGACATCTCGGAGCTTATGTAGAACACACGGCTGAATGCAGCGCTTTCTGTATGAAAAAAAAATAGTCACAAACAACTGCATTTAGCTGTTGATATTTTCTAATGGGTGGACTGAATTAAATCGCTGCATTATTGTAATTTTAAAGGCGGTCAAATTTGTGCAAATTATGTCGTTCGTATCCATGTAAACTCGTTGAAAGCAATCTGTACGCGGTGAAGGAAATGCTTAGGGGTTTCAATAAATTCGCTCAAACAGCTGAATTCAGGTCTTGATGTGTTTCTAATGGGTATTTACTATTAAATGGCTGGAATATTGTAATTTTAAAGGCGTTATTTATATGCATTTTCCACCGAAATCAAAGTGAAAGTAAGTCTCAGCTCGGTAACATCTAGTGAAACCTATTGAACAGCTCATTTGCAGCTAATGTAGTTCTTTTAAAATATTCTTGTATATTTATTGTGTTGGATCGCTGGAGTGTTTTTATTTAAATGCTTTTAAAAGACGTGCAGTCATGTATAATTCTCAGTCAGGTTAGCTCATTTGCTGAAGACAGTGCTTTAACTTTGAAATAAAACAGATCTCAAAACTCATTTGTTGATGTGTTCTAATGGGTATTTACAAACAAATCGCTGAAATATATTTACTTTAAAGGCGTTCTAATTCGTGCAATTTATGTTGTTTGTGAGCACATGTCGAGAGAGAGAAGCCTAGTGCTGACGGCTTGTATAAGCGCTGAAGGGTGCGAGCTTTTCTCTTACAAGAACTACTCACAAACCACTGAATTTAGCTGTTGATATGTTCTAATGGGTATTTAGAGTTAAATCGCTTTAATATTTGAATTTTTAAGGCGGTATTTATTTGTATTTCCACCGATTTCAGAGTGACTGTAAGTAAGAGGTTTGAATCCCGCCTCTTCAGTGGAGAGGTATTGCGCCTTTAGATGGCGCATTTTTTCTCAGCCCATTGAAATCCCATAGAAATTTTTCATGTAAAAAAATTAATATTAAATCAACTGTAAGTCTGATCATTCCAAAAAGATATAGCAACACTTTGGTGACCAGGGCCCAGGGCTCCGCCGAGTTTGGGGCTTGTAGCCTTAAAGCTCTAGGAGGAGTAGCGTATAGAATTTTAGTCTCAGAAGAATTTTAATAATAATAATAATAACTAGAAGCTAAAGTTCGATGACAAACTTTAAATGTTGGCTTGGAGAGCCAAACCGGGCAGCCTTGGGGCAAAAGGGCCAGACCAGAACACTTAGAGCTCTCTAATTGAATTGTTGCTAGTAAAAATGGCAGTACGACAAGAAATGCTTAGTATATTTTAGGCTAAAACAGCTTGCCATAGAGGATCGTGTGTGGATCTTAGGTTAAAACAGCTTGCCATACTGGAATATTGCTCCATTAGAGGGCGAAATTTTAGGAATTTTTAATGCAAAAAAATTAATATTAAATCAACTGTAAGTCTGATCATTCCAAAAAGATATAGCAACACTTTCGTGACCAGGGCCCAGGGCTCCGCCGAGTTTGGGGCTTGTAGCCTTAAAGCTCTAGGAGGAGTAGCGTATAGAATTTTAGTCTCAGAAGAAGTTTAATAATAATAATAATAATAATAATAAGTTTAAATAGCATAACAATATGTTGGCTTCTCCAAGCCAACATAATAAGAAGAAGAAGAATAATAAGTTTAAATAGGATTTCAGTAAGTTGGCTTTCCCAAGCCAACTTAATAATAATAATAAGTTTAAATAGGATTTCAGTAAGTTGGCTTTCTCAAGCCAACTTAATTACAAAATACATTATAAGTTTCAACATTTTAAACCAACAGCAAATGAAGATTTGCATGTTTGAGAGGTAACTCGTCTTTTTCATACCATTTATACAATTTAAGATACACTTTATTTGATTGATTTGTGTAAGAGGAGAAATATAAACTATAATTTGGAGTGTTAATTTATTTTATGTATTATTATTAGTAGTAGAATTTTCTCTAGATTTCTTTTTGCGTTTTTTGTGCTGTACATTATGGTGGCGCGCTGCCCATGCAGTTTTTTTATTTTTATTTTTTCAAAAAAAAAAAAAATAATAATAATAATTAATTAAAGGAAAGGAAACCATTTACATTTGGCCTTATGTCTATGTAAGTACTATAGCCTACCCTAGTATTATATCCTAATGTTGAAAATAATGTAGACAAATAAACAGAAGGCTAATTTTTCAAAAAGATTTTATTATATGACTGACAACGAATACAAAAGTATCACAAGTGCTAAGGACTAAGATATCAGGATTAAATGATATCTGTTTAAAAAACTGTTTAACATGAAAAATATAATTTTATTATCATAAACTTAATAAACGAAAATAAATGTAAACACGTTGCTATTAAAAACAGCAGCTGTGTAATGGGAAAGAGAAAGAAAAATGTTCCAGTCGGATTCGGGCCAGTATTTTAGCTGTCAGACAAGGTCCGGGCGAGGTTTAAGGATTTTTGGCAACGAATGTTTATTTAATAGCCTATTTAACATTCTTTTTTAGGCTACTTTTTTAATCAAATGTATTATTTATTTTAGTGTTTTGTAGGCTGCTTGTTCATGACGGAAGTGCTCAAATAGGCTAAACACGCATGTTTGTTAATAATGTTTACAAAAGATTATTGTATCAAAATAATATATATTGTAGCCTACATATAGGCCTATATACACAAACGTTATCTATAAATAATTTAGGAATTAATTTTATTATTATGCATCTTCTGTTTGGGCTGTCTTGTTTGAAGTTTTTAAATCCAAATGTTGAATGGCAGTGCAGTTGACGTGTGTTTGTTGTCCTCTCATGTGTTGCAGCCGCGCCTAAAAAAAAAAAAACCGGAGGCAGGGGAATAACGGCAAGCTCATTAGTTGTTTCCTAAAAAATAAACATTGTTCACGAGTCCTGCAGCTCGAGTCCGAGTCGAGTCTGAAGTCGTTCGAGGACGAGTCTCAAGTCAAGTCTGAAGTCACTGTGTGTGTGACTTAAGTTGCACTCGAGTCCGAGTCTCAAACTCGAGTCCCCATCTCTGCCTCCAGGTTACCGTACAAACGAGTCTTTTAGTTTGCAGCGATGTTTGCTGCCGCTCCAGTTCAGTGCGTTACATGACTGCCCCCTACTGATCATGTCTTTCCTGTGTCAGAGCATTTTCTAGGATCCCTCGCAATACTCCGGCGTCACGTGAGACCACTTTACTTCCCGCGCGCATTTTAAATGGCCAGATCTGTATAAATCTGAATTTCCAAAAATGAACATTTTTGACTGCTTTTGTGGTCCAGGGTCACATATAGTGGCCAAGGCAACTGTAAAGTGTGGTTTGGGATTTGTTTTAGGGGTTTTGTTTCATATTTATGGTCTTATGTCTTTTATTTTGTAGTTTGATTTCATGCTGTTAGTGTCTAACACAACAAAATTACTAAAACTAAAATAAAAAATGGAAAATATACAAATCAAAATATTATTAAAGCTATAATAGCATCTCAGTACTACAATAAGAGTATGATTAATGACCTCGTCAAAGTCGGCAATGATCTCGTTGAGCAGCCGCAAACACTCCACACCCATGTTGTTTCCGTCCAGCTCGATGTAGAAGTCATTAAAGTTGGGAATGGAAGCGAACAGTACCCCGACCTGAGCGTAGGATTGGTAATACAGATCCTGACACAGCAGAAGCACACCATCAGCTCTGTGTTCATGACACAACATCACAGCAGCTGCGGATGAATGTTTCTCACCATGTTTCTGGGGTTGGACAGCAGGAGGTGTTGAGCCACATGAACTGGCAGCAGGTTGAAGAGGATCCTCTTGTTGCCCAGTTTGACTTTCTCCATGCCGTCCCTCTCCTCCTCCGCCTGAACACACACACAAAGGCATGTTGTCACAGTACACAGGATATATCATTACCAGTGTTGGGAGAAGTTACTTTTAAAAGTAATGCATTACAATATTGAGTTACTCCCTAAAAGAGTAACTAAGTACTTTTATGGAAAGTAATGCGTTACTTTACAAGTTACTTGGAAAAAGTCATATTATTACATAATTACATGCTGATGATTTCATCTGGAACACTTGATTATTGTTCGTCAGTTTCAGTCACATATTAATATAATGAACCATTGTCAGCATCGGTGCTCATTTCATGCCTCTCTGTAACTTAGAATAAATAACTGCTTCCATTTTGTGACTCGAATGTGTTACTGACTGTATTATAAATGGCTTTCATAGATGAATATAAGACCTGAGTCTCCAGTCAAAGCAAGAACAATGGGCTGACTGAGAGTCAGCTTAAAACACCTCATACTGTAGATTAATAATGATTACATTGTTTTTTCAGTGAATTGGTTTAGTCACCAAAATGGTTTCATTGCCTTCTTTGACATAATCATGTAAGTAGTGAGAAGGGCAGCCCGAGTGCCAAAAAATGATTAATGGCTTTGACCTTTTGACCTTACCCCTCCCCCACGCCCCTCCCCCTGGGGCCCACCCACGTAGAGCATGACCACGTGTTTGTCCCCGCGCTGAACTAGTGAACTTTACTGACCTTGTTTGATGGATTGACCAGGTGCGACGTCAACGGATGACAGGTTTATGGGTTGTTGAGAGGATTTATGAAGGGGTATACCGGGTGTTGCGTCATCCAATGATGGGTTTACGGTTGTTCCGACAAATTTATGAGATGCTTACCCCGGTGTTGAACCATCCATTGACGGGTTTACGGTTGTTCCGACAAATTTATGATGGGGAGTTACCCGGTATCGCGTCAAGCTATATCCCCCGGGATAGTGAAATATGTTGTTTGCGCTGGGTAGTCCGGTGTTGTGCCATCAGGGTAGAGAACTATATCCTGTTTGCGTGTCCATCCGTTGTTGGGTGAGGAATGAAGCTTTGAAGAATGTTTTACGGTCTAGTCCTACATCAGTTGTAGGGCGGGGCGTTTATGTTTGCTTATTACAAAAGATGAACAACAACAACAATTTTAAAATGAGTACCAATTATAAAGTATAAATATATATATATATTTTTAAATAATAATAATAATAATAACAATAATATAATAAGCAATATTCATATCATTGAAAGTGAATCATTAAAAAATTCCCTTACCTTTTTACAGTCTAGGGAAAAAAATTGTCTCCGTCTACGTGCGTGTGTCTGCGGCCCTCTTGCTCACATACTCTCTCCCCAGCCTGCACGTGGGATGTTTGAGCTCGCATTGCACAACGGATCATTTGAACATCTTATATGTAAAAGTGCTCATACATGTAATGTGATGGCTGTTTATAAAATGCTTTTTCAACAATATATTAGTTGATATAAAAAAATATTTATTATTGAAAAGTCTCTATTAACACAAGTTACGAGTGCGGTTCTATTTGAGGCTGCTGTGTCCTGTCATTTTTGCAATGGGTCTGAATTTGTTCTTACAGTAGCTACATCTGTTTTAAGAAATCTCCCCTGCCTTTTCCAGTCTAGGGGGTAATATCTGTTTGAAGAAATCTGCGGACTGGATTACTGTGTGAAAGAGAAGGTTTGCAAACATTTTAAATGAAATACATTTATTTCATAGTTACTTTAAATAAACATAATTCAACTTATTCCTCTTGGCTTATGCTTATATTTTAGCTTAACCATAATTTATTTCACATCAAACACTTTAGTCTTTTATTTTATCCATAACCGCACGATGAAATATATCAACAAAGTCTTTCTGTAATGTTTTAAAAATATAAATGATAACACTTGGGCCCAACAGTGTATCTTAATCATGGACACAAACACACATTCAGTCCTCCAAGTCGTATTCTCTTCTATAAAAAATAAATGAATATAAACGATGTGATCACACATGATATAAAACAAAGCAAAACATTTACACTAGATTTTTGGTAACGGTAAGTATTGTAATGGGGAGCCAGCAATGTCAAAATAAGTAAAGGGAAAAATGTATTTAAACAGACCAAACCATATGGATTATGGGGGACCTGGACATGCCTGGGCATGTCAGTTTGATACTTTGAAACCCCTTAACCTACCCAATCACAGTAAACTTTCTCTATTTCTATATTTTTTAATAAACATTATTTACTATATTTTATAAAGTTTTTGTACTCTACAAAGTGAACACCTACCCGTCACACAAAAAGTTCAACCTACTTCCATTTGTAGTAAAATATTGTAAGTCATTTAAATTATTATAGTAGGACTCTGTCACGTATCTGGTCTATCCTGTCATCATGAAGTCTTGCACCACACTTCATGGACTTCATTCCCCACAAGCCACTGCACTAATCACTGCATTCACCTGCTCTCACTTTACTGATTACCGCTCACAGCTGCACCTCATCACACTGACTGCATTTAAGCCACTCACACACACAGCCACTCTGCGAAGTCTTACTGTTCCCTATGGTCGTAATTCCGAGCGTTTTCCCTTGTGTTGGTTTCTCTGTGTATGACTCTGGACTGTGTACCCCATTGACGATTCCTGCTACCTGCCATTGCGACCATTGCCTGTGTATCGAACTGTTTCCTGGATTTCCTACGTTGTTCCTGTTTTCCTGGTGATTATTCCTGCCTGTCGACTATTCTCAATAAATGCTGCAATTGGATCCGCACGTCTCTGACTCTCCTTGTGACAGACTCAAGACATTTCATCATAAATCACATTTATGTTGTTATATCAATGTAATATCCAAATTATTAGAAAAATGTGTGATCTACGGTGGCCGAGAGAGGCCAACGCGCTGCAAACAAGAAAACACATGCAAACAGAAAAAACGACAACAAATTAAGAAAACATCTTCATCAGTTTGACAACACAGGCGCTGCAAATCCTAGCAACGCAAACACAAATACGGAAACGCGCTGCGAACACACGAGGGCGCTGCAAACTAACAAACGCGCTGCATATAGCTCGGTCCACAACGGAAATGTTTCAGGGGACCTCAAAAAGTGACGAACTCATCTGGGACCTGATTATTTATATCACTATATTACCTGATTATTTATATCACTATCACCTTTAAGTGATACTATACTATCACTAAAAGGCGATAGTTCACCGATAACACCTCTGCTCTGACCAACAGCCACTGAAAAAATAATCAGGTCCCAGATGGGTTCGTCACTTTTTGAGGTCCCCCTGAAACATTTCCGTTGTGGACCCGTGCTATATGCAGCGCGTTTGTGTGTTCGCAGGCGCCTTCGTGTGGTCGCAGCGCGTTTCTGAGTTTGGTTGTGTTGTGAGAATTTGCAGCGCCTGTGTTGTCAAACTGATGAAGATGTTTTCTAATTTGTTGTCGTTTTTCTGTTTGCATGTGTTTTCTTGTTTGCAGCGCGTTGGCCTCTCTCGGCCACCGTAGTGATTCTGATAAGTCCTTTAAACATTTCAACCTAAAAAGTGACTCAAGTACAAACACTCACACAAACAAACATGAAAAATAAAACACAAAAAGCAAACACAAAACACAAACAAACATGCAAACTAAAAGCAAACACGACGCAAACTCAACACAAAACATAAACAAACATGCAAACTAAAAACTGAAAAACAAACACGACAGAAACTCAAACACAAAACACAAACAAACATGCAAACTAAAAACTAAAAAGCAAACACACACCAACTCAAACACAAAACACAAACAAACATGCAAACTAAAAAGCAAACACATGATGCAAACTCAAACACAAAAAGCAGACACAAAACACAAACAAACATGCAAACTAAAACTAAAAAGCAAACACGACAGAAACTCAAACACAAAACACAAACAAACATGCAAACTAAAAAGCAAACACGACAGAAACTCAAACACAAAACACAAACAAACATGCAAACTAAAAACTAAAAAGCAAACACGACACAAACTCAAACACAAAACACAAACAAACATGCAAACTAAAAAGCAAACACATGATGCAAACTCAAACACAAAAAGCAGACACAAAACACAAACAAACATGCAAACTAAAAACTAAAAAGCAAACACGACACAAACTCAAACACAAAACACAAACAAACATGCAAACTAAAAACTAAAAAGCAAACACGACACAAACTCAAACACAAAACACAAACAAACATGCAAACTAAAAAGCAAACACATGATGCAAACTCAAACACAAAAGCAGACACAAAACACAAACAAACATGCAAACTAAAAACTAAAAAGCAAACACGACAGAAACTCAAACACAAAACACAAACAAACATGCAAACTAAAAGCAAACACGACAGAAACTCAAACACAAAACACAAACAAACATGCAAACTAAAAACTAAAAAGCAAACACGACACAAACTCAAACACAAAACACAAACAAACATGCAAACTAAAAAGCAAACACATGATGCAAACTCAAACACAAAAGCAGACACAAAACACAAACAAACATGCAAACTAAAAACTAAAAAGCAAACACGACAGAAACTCAAACACAAAACACAAACAAACATGCAAACTGTCACGTATCTGGTCTATCTCATCATGAACTCTTGCACACTCATTCTGGACTGCAATCCCCATAAGCCACTGCACCAATCACTGCACACATCTGTTCCTCGTTTTCCACTGAACTGATTGCTGCACACACCTGTTTCAAATTTACCCACATGCATTTAAGCCACTCACACACACAGCCACCTTGCGAAGTCATATTGTTCCTTCTGTCTTTATTTCGAGCGTTTATTCCGTGTTTGATTTCCTGTGTTTGATTAAGTGCGTGGGTCTGGC
>NC_133374.1:44610591-44694666 GCF_049309525.1 Garra rufa | reverse complement strand
TCAACCTTATCGTCCTTGCTATTCCCCTACATACAAACCCCAAGCACCAACCTAAATTTAATAAAACCAGTTACACGTCATGTTAGAAAGGGGTCATAATGCATACAGAATACAAAAATCCCCCTCGTGATCTATTTTGACTGACATTTTATGTCGACAAATGATCAGGATGACTCTGTTCACATCTTGTTTGTCGGATTGTATATGACTTTAGGCGAGTCCTTCCCAATGAGAGCCGTCAGCATTCGGCAATTATAAATAAATTGAAAATCACTCTCTACTGAAGAGAGGTTAACTAAATGGGCATTACTTTTAGGACGTTATTTCCATAATAATAATAATACGATGAACCGTCAACACAAAAAGTAAAGGCTCGATGTTTTTACTACTATTACAACTGAAACATATCATGCCATTGTGCTCAAGGCTACAGGTTCAGTAAAGTTTGAGGCTCCACACTCTTGAAAAAGGATACAGACACAACACAAAGGAATTTGTGCACACAAAACACCCTATATAACTCAAGAGCCCAAATCACCAAGAAAATTACCGTATGAATACAGAAAGTTCATTTGTGATCGTTTGGGTATATTTTTATGTAACGTTTTAAATGATTTTATTCACTTATGACACTATATCACTATAGCAACCTCTTGTTCAGATAGCTGACGACAATGTTCATGCTTTATTCTGTGTACTCATTTCTTTCAACATTACCACTTGACAGAATAAACCTATGGGTACTAACCATCGGCCATGTGCCAATAGCATCTACCTGTTTTTTCTGTTTAAGTTGCTTTTGTAAGATTTGCCAGGGGTACTATGTCACCTTGTTGTAACGTGATTGCAATTAAGAAACATAACATTATACTACATCTCCTTGAAAAGGATAAAAACATAGTCTTTTATGCAAGAAATATGTATCAGCAAACACCGAACACTAAAATCCTCTCTTCTAAACTGTTTTTTATGTTGACTCGGATTATCCCCCCACTAGCTGTATACCTTTGCCATTGTTTCTGGCCAGTTTTTAGACGAAGACTATTCTCAGACGTTGGTCAAACATGCCACGAGTGTCCGGAGGAAAACGAGAACAAGCACAGTATACGAGAATTAAATGAAATTTACTTTAGAAAAATACTTTAGAGCTTCCTCCCTGGTCTGTCTACAAAGCGGTCAAGAGACACAAGGCCTCAATCTTACTGTTCCTCTGCTACATCTACGTCTTTTTCATTTAAAAACACAAAGTTACACGTTACAAGTTGAAGATGGTGTGGTAACACTATTGTTTTTGTAAGCATCTTTAAACAAGCCGATAATAAAAAAAATCACACTTGTTTTCAGCGAAAAGGATGATTCTTTTAGGACGAGGGTTTTAGTTTTTGTTACAGGAAACACAGGCAACTGCTGAAGAAGATTTTTATTAATCATAATCAAGTATAATCAATGTGATTATAGCCATATATGCATCAAATTATTTCACTATTATAATCATGTGTCTTTCTGGGTGTGTAAGGGCCTGCAGGAGAATGGAATGTGCAAACATTGCAAAAGTCACATATGGTGGACCTCATATGATGACGCTATATGGTTTGTTTTGACATTAGACAAAATATATGGTGAGGCCCACTAGCCAGGCCATGTCCACTAGAGAGGCCAGGGTAAGGAAGAACTTGTTATGTTAGGGGCCTCTAGCTAGTCCATGGTGGAGAAGAACATCTGTTTATAATAATAATGGTAAATCTAAGGACCCTCAAGAATTTAGTTTGACATGTGTGCGTGAGAAGGCAGGTATAAAAACCCTGCCTCGACAAAGCTAAGTTAGTTCTCTAGGACCAGACTGCAGAGCCTGTTCTCTGTGGATGGCTAGGGTGCTCGGCTTGATTGTTGCGGCAATAAAGTCTATTCTTTTGGTATCAAAACCCAAGTCTCAAAAATGTTTCTTCAACTGAAGAAGAGGAAAACCACTTCATATTGGCGTAGTCGGCAGGATTGGAAAGGAGCACGGGTGAAAGACCATTTTGGGCTGTCTGGACTGAGCAACATAAACAGTGGCCACTAAAAAAAGGTAAGCAGTTTTTGCTTGCATAATTAGTTTGTGTTGTTCAGCCAGGTCTGCCCCGGATGGTAAGGACACTCAGATATTTGCTCTTCCAAATTTAAAAATAACAAAAAAGGGGTTTTGATTCCAAAAGAACTAAATGCATGCATTGATCTGTGTTTTCTGTTGAGTTGGTTTTGAGAAGAATAGGGAATACAGATTTTATTTTTTATAAGTGTAAAGTTTATGTTAGATGTTTTAAGAGTTAAAAGACCTACAAGAGGTAGGCTTTATTTCTGTAAGGGTTGCCTTCATTGTGTAGAGGAAGTGAACCAATGAGACAGAGCGCAAACTTGCCAGATTGTTTCCCTGTGTTGAGGAAGTGTATCAGGGAATATTAAGTTGTTTTCTGAATATGATCTGTGTTTATTGTTAAGTGGGCCTTGAGGATAGCAATAAACGTGAAGCAGATAAAGTAAAGTCCTATGGATACCGCTCTGTAGAGGAATTAGGAAGTTACAGAGGTCTGTACTGATAGGCAAAAATCCTTCAGAGTACTGCTTTTTTACTATTTTTAAGGAAAAGTTTCAGTGAAAGAGCGAGTAGAACTGACAGGTCACTCAAGAAGAGTGTAGAAAAGTCTGTGTAAATGTGTGTGTCAATGTCAGTGTCTGTGTCTGTGTGAGTGAGGAAAAAAAAAACTCCAGAAAAGGGGGGACCAGATGTGCGTGCCCCTCCCGGACAAACACTTGAGTGTGGTCGGATTGCAGAGAGAGAGCCTGAATACTAGGGACTAATAGAAAATAATAAATAAAGAAAATGTTGGTTAAAAATTGTAAAAGAAATAGACTTTGCAAAGTACTATAGTAAGAGATTCATTAAAATAAGAAGTATTAGTTAATGATTTATCTTGATAGATGAATAAATAAGATTGCACATGCTTAAGAACATAATATTTTATATCTAATGACGTCTAAAATTTGTATCTTGTTATCCCTGGAAGACAGTATGGAAATTAATCCATTACAGAGTTTCAGAGATTTGGGGTTGAGTTAACTAAAAGATAACTTGTGTAATGCAATGTGGAATAAGAACAAGATTGGGTGACCAAGTTAATAGAAATTCTGATTTAAAAGCCATAGACATTTTACAATAGTAAGGTAACTTGGTGAATAAATATATGCTGATAGGGAAAAATTCATTCACCATTACTAGATTATTCTGAACAATCTATGTGAATGTAAAAGAAAAAATAGGATGGAAATCTTTGTTTCACAATATGCATGCCATGTTGTTGTAGAAAGAAGAAGGATCATTTTGTTTTATTGTAGTATACTTAGATAATAAAGGTAGCTTTTTTCTGCATTTTGCAAAGAAGAAACTGCTTGCTATTTTCGCAACGAAGAACTTGCTTTACTAAAATAGAATAAGGGAACTGCTGTTTTTAACCAGATGTAATTACCATTGAAAGATTTGGCTGAAAAGTGAAATTTAGTTAGAGCTGATTGCTCAGACACAACTGAGGTCATAGTTTACTAAGATCCAATTTGATTAATGCAGTCTCTTGAGTGATAAAATTTCAGATGACTTCGGGAACAGTGCCTTGACAAAGGAAAGCAAAGAACTGGAGTCTGTCTAACACTGTGATGAAGAAGCAAAGACAAGGCTGCGGAGAGAAGAAGGGGGAGGGGCTGATGGACTTTCAACCCCCCTCCTAAAAGAGGAACACACACTCCTGCATGGAGAAAGACTGACTTAAAGCAGGAAAAGGTGAACATTTCACTTGAGACTTTTCCTGAGGATGAAGAGAACATCCGGAAATGCAAAACTCTGGCAGAATCAAGCAAAAGCCAGACTGAAGAGAAACAGAGAAACAACAGAGACTATACAACCCAACATCAAGCCTTTGACTGCCATCACAGACTGACGACCCAGTGCAACAGCTAAAGAGCTTCAACAGACTGATGATCTACACAGAAGAACTTCCATCGCTTCCCATCGTGTGCACAGGTGCTGCATATCTAATGATCACTATAGAGACTGCTTCAAATTTAATAATTAATTTTAATAACTTAATATTGATTATTCACTGGTCTCACAGCAGCTCTTTGAATTCTGTGTTTTAACTAACATTCTTGATCTGCTTTTCATTAGGTACCAGTCCAGCCTTATGTCTTAAAGAAAAATAACTTTTGACAGAAAGAGTGGGTGCTTAACTCACCAATCAGATAAAAATGGAGCTGGATTTGGCGTAGAGAGGGTTATTTCATTAACCAACTAGGGGAAATGTACAGCTGAATTATTGATACAAATGCTGAGCTTTTATGGAAAAAAGGGGGACAGACAAGATGTCTAATAGGAAAAAATAGGACTGATGAAATAATATGTTGGTCACACATTTTGTTTAAGGACATTTTGGGGATAGAATGAGGGAAAAAAATAACTATAAAGTTCCAAAATCATGAAAAAAATCACAAATTCTGTCATCTCTGGGGGAAATGAGATAGAAATGTTGATATCCATGGATCATAGATCATGCAGAAAGCTTCTATGCTCTTCTCTAAGATGCTCATGAGCAATAACAAAAAGTATATGATGAAAATTTAAAGTAGACAAATAAATGACATTTGAGAAATTACAGTTGGCTCTCAACTGCACAATGCTTAGAACAATTATTCTGAACCAAATAATCTGTTAGATTTTGACGAGAAAAAAGGTCTACATAGCAGTGCTAAATAAACTATGTGGGGACAGAAGTTACCCAGTTGCATAAAATGATGTTTAGAACCTATGGGAAATACAACCAAAACTACACTTAATAGAGGCTGATAATGAAAAAAGCTTACGTAGTCTATTCAAAATCTGAGGCTAAAATCGTTCATTCACAATCAGCTAAGGTTGCATAAAAATAAAAATAAAAATGAATTTAGTCAAAAAGGGTGTGTGTGTGTGTGTGTGTGTGTGTGTGTGTGTGTGAAAGGGAGAGGAAAAGTATGAATGATGGTGCGATATGGAGTGAAAGATAGTGTCTGACGAGACACTGAGGCAAATCAATTGTTTTGCCAAAACAGCTGTATGCAAATTTGAAATGTGGGCCCACAGGGCAAGTTATGCCCAGTAAAATTATGACCATGGTTGAATTTGGTTAAGTTTCCTGGTCAACACCTAGGTTATCGTTGTGGCAAAAAGAAAAACAATGCCACACTTGCGCAGCGTATTGTATGGGAAAGCAAAGCAAGCAAGCTTGCTCTGTCCACCCCACATCTAACTTCCTTTTCAGCAAATCATGAGAGAGCTGATTGTGTGTTAAAATGAAAGATATGTTTTTGTGACTGTTAACATGAATAAAGTGGGTTGAGTGTTTTCCAGGTTGAAAGGCCTATGCTAGATAGGTCTAAGAAATTATCCAATGGTAGTAGGACAATGATAGTTGTATAACAAAGTGAAAACTGAATTTGCAAATTGTTGAGAATGAATTGGAAATTAATTAAAACTAGTAACAATGCAATTCATGTAATAAAACCCAGCTCATTATATTGATAGCAATGGATATGAGAGCCCAGGGGCCAGGACAGCCCTTAACCCACATGACATTTCCACAGGTCGGACCAAGAAGGACGACCGGCCAGATGAAAAAATTTGCATGTCTGATATCACTAATAAAAATTCTGAAAGTTTCCCTTTACAGGTAACAGCACAATCAAGGCCAGGAAATGGGTGGCTCCACCAATAAGAACCATTGAGGATGCAGTTATGATCTCAAGGGAGAATCTTACATCAGCATCATGGTTGCAGAGTGACACCGGGATCTCCCACCTTAAAATACGCCAACCAGCTTCAACAACCCTACACAACATGAAGCAAGGGATCAAGGGCGTGCTAGTAACGACCCTCTCTTGCCAACGAGGGAAAGACCATCGCAACGGCTCGTAAAGAGTCACCCTGGTGAAGATGTAGGCCAACAAATGGAAAGGAGGAAATGGAAAGAGAATGAAAGTTGAAACAGACAACGAGAAAGAACGCAAAAAGAAAAAGACAAAGACAGAGAATGAAGCAGACATGTAAAATTGTGTCATGAAAGAACTTTTGATATTAAAAAGGCAGGATCTTTTTACTTCTCCCCTAAAATCAACTGTGAATGAGTGGGGAGGAGGGTTTTTGGTCCTGCAGCTTTACCAAGTGCCATTCCATAATCTGGTCATTAGTAATAAAGCAATGTGACCTACCTTAGTCACCAGATAGTGATACCGAATTATGAAGCTGCACTCTAAAGTAAAGACATGCAAAGGTGAGACTTGATAAGTCTCAAAGGGGGAAGGTTGAAGATGTTTATTGGTCAAAAGGGAGAAAATCAGACAACATGCTTTGCATGCTGAGAAGCTGCTTGAAGAGAGAGGAAGAAGACGACGAAGGGGACAAATATCAGTAAAGTGATTGACCAGCTGCCCCATGCCAAGGTGGACGTCTGGCTGACAAAGGTAAATGAACATACAGTGGTGTATGGGAGCTGAACACGCAGCGACATCACTGTGTGGGAGTAATCTGAGGTCAGTACAGGCCAACGAATGACAGCAAGGAGAAGTTAGCAGGAGTTAACAGGTGTCACATGGCAGTACCTGAATGGTACACATTAATTTAAACAGGAAGATGAGGAAAATGAAGGAATCCCTAGAGACCGACCCGAGTCTGCAGATATTAGCAACAAATGTGATCGTTCTGATCTTGCTCACTGCTACTCTGATCGAGAAGGCCGAGAAGTCCAAGAAGTAAAGGCAGGAGATGAACACTAGCTGGACCACCCAGATCCTGCCCACTCCTATGCCAGCAACATGTGGTGGAGACTGATTAACCACAACAAGGCAAGAAATCATCTGATCAAGGCGAAAAGAGATATCGGCATTAAAAAAAAGTTAACTGCAAGATCACAGCAAATAGTCAAGCTTGGGAAGAGACAACCCTGTTCCGAAAGAACATTAACTATAAAATAGCCTTTAAGTTGATAAGTCGAAGTGACAAGGTATGAACTGATAAGTTTCATGAACACTACGAAGGTAATGATGGAGGCATCAAGGAAGACCTGCAAGAACTAAGACAGCACTGCGAAACCAACTCGTCTTGGACCAGCTCACTGCATCTACGGGGGATGTGTACAATAGTGGAGACTACATGTTGTACATATATTCCAGACAATGATGCAGATGAACACATGATAGACCTAGGGATCCATAACATGACTAAAGCAATAGAAAGATTGACCGCAAGAGAAATGAATACTGATGACAATGTATGGGGATAAAACTGGTTTAAAGGAATTATGGTAGAAAGCTGAACACATTAGATTAATTGCCCTCTCAGCACTAGCTATGTTGCAATGTATGTGGACTTGTTGTAATGTGCATGATCAGAAGAGTTGTGAATTCAACATGAAATCTTCAATAGCTCACCACATGGTAATATAAAATGTCATAAGGTTAGATGCAGTAAAATTGGGAGGTAAATGTTTCATAGAGAGAAGCAGACAGATAAATAACCCCTCAGAATGCTGTGGCGTGACTCAGCCCTTGGGTATCGAAACATAGTGACTTTGGTTAGTCAATGAGTAGTAGTTACTGGAAAAAAACTGAATTAGGAAACAGCACTGTGGAGAAAGTGAGACGTAAAACGTCTCAAAGGGGGAAATATGAAGAAGATTTTTATTAATCAGAATCAAGTATAATCAATGTGATTATAGCCATATATGCATCAAATTATTTCACTATTATAATCATGTGTCTTTCTGGGTGTGTAAGGGCCTGCAGGAGAATGGAATGTGCAAACATTGCAAAAGTCACATATGGTGGACCTCATATGATGACGCTATATGGTTTGTTTTGACATTAGACAAAATATATGGTGAGGCCCACTAGCCAGGCCATGTCCACTAGAGAGGCCAGGGTAAGGAAGAACTTGTTATGTTAGGGGCCTCTAGCTAGTCCATGGTGGAGAAGAACATCTGTTTATAATAATAATGGTAAATCTAAGGACCCTCAAGAATTTAGTTTGACATGTGTGCGTGAGAAGGCAGGTATAAAAACCCTGCCTCGACAAAGCTAAGTTAGTTCTCTAGGACCAGACTGCAGAGCCTGTTCTCTGTGGATGGCTAGGGTGCTCGGCTTGATTGTTGCGGCAATAAAGTCTATTCTTTTGGTATCAAAACCCAAGTCTCAAAAATGTTTCTTCAACTGAAGAAGAGGAAAACCACTTCACTGCAACTATGTGTTGTCATGTAGTCATGTTTTTGTCACCATATCTTAGTAATCTGCTCTTTTTATGAAAACATGCGGCAAGCAATTTTTACCATATCTTAGTTCTCTTAATGTTTCACGATTGTACATGTTTGTTTAGCTTAAATATTTGTTTTAAGTCTGTTACAAAAGTAACATACATTACATTTATATGTATTTTTAAATCATTAGGTAGAGTTACAGGTTTTGGGTAGTTTAGGGTATAGGCGCATGTAAGCAATGAAAACTAAAATGTGACAGGCACAAACATCACTCAAACAGTCCACCGTGTCAACTTTTGATAAAATATTGCATTTAATGCCGCTAGGACAAGTTCGGTAGCAGTGTTCATTAAAACCTTGAAATGAATATAAACGTACAAATATTCATAATGACAGTATATACCCTAACAACACAACAGACCGATCCCTGCTAAGTACAGAGTACAGAGCATGCCTACAATTGCTAGATATCTTGACCTTATTTGTGTGCGAAACGTCGCTAAAGTTTTTCATAGCGTTACACTTTAAACCCAGAACAATTGTATCGTTTTCCACAATTGCGTTCTTTCTCATTGAAATTTGTTTAACATTCAACTGTAATTGTTAGACCCATACGCTTTGTTTCCTAGTTTTTGTTGATGCAGTAACAAGCTCTTTGTTCATTTACATCGATATTTCTGTGAATTTGCTCGATTGAATCAAATATTGCTTTTATACTTTGTCTTTACTTTGAGACATTTACGTCATGTTATTAATATTACCCTAGTTTTTTATCAGACATAAGAAGCACTAATAATTTTCTACTAATCTTTTTTATTCAGAACTTCATGATTTTATTCAAATCATTAAATTAAAATAAAACTGTGTACTCAGAGAACAGAATGAGTGATTCAACCTTTTATTTCTACAATATATTGGTGAATATACATTGAAATAGTAAAGAAAATAATCAAACTGCCGTTACAAACAGTGGTCTAGCCACACAAGAAAATCTCTGAAGGCCAATATGTTTTCGCCAAGTATAAAATCGACAAAAGAATCAACGATTTCACATTTCATGGATTCATATTGTTTTGAAACCAGCGAAACACATAAATCTGTTACATACGTGCACAGACAGAGAACTTCATCAATTCCAATCTCATCTCTACATGCAGTCATCATCATACCCAGAATTTCTCTAGTGGTTACGCTGATTGTCTCTTTGCTGTTAATATAGACAATTGTCACATCAGGCCATGCTTCCTTTTTCAGGCTTCTTACAATCTTCATTTCGTTCTTGAGGTTTGTTATACGTTTAGTATCCCCTCTACAATCATGATTCGGATCACACTCATCGTCGATGACCGTGTTCATCAGTTTGATCATTTGTCCTCGGTAATACGGTTTAAACATAGAGTCTACGACGACTTTTACACCGTGCATTTTTACTGTGGCACAGCTGCACTCCGATTGATCATCCGCAGCAGTGCCAGAACTACAGTTGTGCTCCATCAGGTTTGGCGAAGTTTCAGACGTTCTTTTCAGAATTCAGTTTTTTTCCAAGACGTAGCCGTTTCCTAGAATTTCAGATTGAACCGTTTACTCCGCGAACCCCAAAAGTATTATTAGCAGAAAATTGCGGCAGAGCCGTGGTTCAGTAAAACAGGGTTGTTGTAGTTTTGATCAACTAGATGTTGCAGTAGGTCCGTCGTCCAAACCCGGTTATGTTCACAGCGTCGGGTGAACTCACGATTACTGTAGAGTTGATGAGGACCGCAGTTGTTGGTTTTACTGATAGGGTTCACCCTCACCCTTGTTGTAAGATCTAAGAGGGTTGTGGCCGGAAGGCTTGAAAAATTCGATACAATTTCCCCTTTGCTCTTTTTTATTCAAATTTTATCATATGTTTACACCTTGGAATGATCAGACTTACAGTTGATTTAATATTAATTTTTTTACATGAAAAATTTCTATAGGATTTCAAAGGGCTGAGAAAAAATGCGCCATCTAGAGGCGCAATACCTCTACACTGAAGAGGCGGGACTCAAACCTCTTACTTACAGTCACTCTGAAATCGGTGGAAATACAAATAAATACCGCCTATAAAATTTAAATATTCCAGCGATTTAATTGTAAATACCCATTAGAACACATCAACAGCTAAATTCAGTGGTTTGTGAGTAGTTCTTGTAAAAGAAAAGCTCGCACCCTTCAGCGCTTATACAAGCCGTCAGCACGAACTCTCTCTGTATGTGCTCATAAACAACATAAATTGCACGAATTAGAACGCCTTTAAAATTAATATATTTCAGCGATTTATTTGTAAATACCCATTAGAACACATCAACAAATCAGCCTTTTGTGATCTGTTTTATTTCAAAGTTAAAGCACTGTCTTCAGCAAATGTGTTATACAGACGAGCTTTCAGGCTCGGAGCTAACTTACCCGACTGAGAATTATGACTGCACGTCTTTTAAAAGCATTTAAATAAAAACACTCCAGCGATCCAACACAATAAATATATAAGAATATTTTAAAGAACTACATTAGCTGCAAATGAGCTATTCAATAGGTTTCACTAATGAACATGTTACCGAGCTGTGACTTACTTTCACTTTGACTTCGGTGGAAAATGCATATAAATAACGCCTTTTAAATTACAATATTCCAGCCATTTAATTGTAAATACCGATTAGAACACATCAAGACCTGAATTCAGCTGTTTGAGCGAATTTATTGAAAACCCTAAGCATTTCCTTCACCGCGTACAGATTGCTTTCAACGAGTATACATGGAGACGAACGACATAATTTGCACGAATTAGAACGCCTTTAAAATTACAATATTGCAGCGATTTAATTCAGTCCACCCATTAGAAAATATCAACAGCTAAATGCAGTTGTTTGTGAGCATTTTGTTTTCATACAGAGAGCGATGTGTTCAGCAGTGTGTTAGACATGAGCTCCGAGATGTCCGACTGAGAATTATCCATGACTGCACGTCTTTTAAAGGCATTTTCCAGCGATTCAACACAATAAATATAGAAGAATATTTTAAAGACCTGCATTGGGTGCAAATGACTTTTTTCATAGGCTGAACTAACTAACATGATGCACCCCACTAAACATTGGACGTCGGATAGACGTGCAGATCATGTCTATATTGGGTCTGTCGGTCGGACCAATTCTGGACATCTATTCAACGTCCAAACTAGGTCCACTATTTGGACGTCTATCCATGACCCAATTTAGACGTCATTTTGACGTTCAACATTTGATCTGGGTTTTTTTGGACGTCATTTGGACGTCTATGGCAGTTGCAGTAAATGTGTTTTACAAAATAGAACCTATTAACATGATTATACATACGAATACAGATTATTTATAAACAAACAAGATTTATTATCTGTATGACTATTTATTTATTTGGTAGTCCATATGTTTTTTTTTTTTTTACATTTTCCTGTTTTCCTTTAACAGTTTTTATTTTATTTAACGTAGCTTGATCTCAAGAGATGTACTAGCCTCATAGTGAGTGCGTCTGCCTTCTGTGCCGGAGACCCGGGTTCGAGACCAGCGTGGAGCAGGTGCGGTAGGACCTGTGTGTGAAGGGGTTACATATACAGTGTATATATATATATATATTTATATATTTTATATTAAAAAAAATCACGTTTGGACCACTTTTGGAGTAGGCCTTACAACATTAGTCGTGCGGTAGACGAAAAAAGACGTCGCCTGGCGTTACAAAACAACCCCATCAATGGACGGAAATTGGACGTCCAAAAATGACATGGAAAAGACGTCACTACGACGTCACATTGCACAGTGGGACGGCTGCATTTATGTGTCTGTTAACAAAGACATCATTTGCACGTCTTTTAAAGGTATTTTAATACAAACACTCCAGCGATTCAACACAATAATAGTACAGTCATATAATAAAAAGGTTAAATGCTTGCTTTTCGGCTCAACCGCAGGGCAACGCCAACATTTAAAGTTTGTCATCGAACTTTAGCTTCTAGTTATTATAGCCAACATACTGTTATGCTATTTAAACTTATTATTCTATTATCTATCTTCAAACCTTATCTATCTTTCTATCTATCTATCTATCTATCTTCAAACCGTATCTATCTATATATCTATCTATCTATCTATCTATCTTCAAACCTTATCTATCTATCTATCTATCTATCTATCTATCTATCTATCTATCTATCTATCTATCTTCAAACCTTATCTATCTATCTATCTATCTATCTATCTATCTATCTATCTATCTATCTATCTATCTATCTATCTATCTATCTATCTATCTATCTATCTATCTATCTATCTTCAAACCTTATCTATCTATCTATCTATCTATCCTCAAACCTTATCTATCTATCTATCTATCTATCTATCTATCTATCTATCTATCTATCTATCTATCTATCTATCTATCTATCTATCTATCTATCATCTTCAAACCTTATCTATCTATCTATCTATCTTCAAACCTTATCTATCTATCTATCTATCTATCTATCTATCTATCTATCTATCTATCTATCTATCTATCTATCTATCTATCTATCTATCTTCAAACCTTATCTATCTATCTGTCTATCTATCTATCTATCTGTCTATCTATCTAAATTCAAATTCAAAGTTGCTTTATTAGCATGACTGTAAAATTACAATATTGCCAAAGCATTCAGTATATGTTGAGGAACATAGCATCTAAATAATTTCAATAATTAAAAAAATATTATAACAATTTAAATTTAAATAAAAAAATTGAAAAACAGTGTAACAAAATAGAACGTGTAAACATTTGATACCACAGTGTTAAACATATAAACATACACATGCTGAGGGTCACTGTGGTAGACAGTAGGAAAACACACTGAGGTCAGACATAATACACATTACATACATTCACCTGCTGTCTCTCAGGCTGTGGCACATCCATACATATCTAGCAGCCAATGCTGCTGTCTGTCCCTCTCCTAGTATTATTTTTATTTTTTCCTTTTCAGTCATGGCTGTAAAATTATTTATGATGTTTGTGAATTTATTTATATATAGATCTCTAATTGATTTAAATTTGTGGCAGCGAAGGAGGAAGTGCATCTCTGTCTCAATCTCTCCTGTCTCGTAGTGAGCACACACTCTTTGCTCTCTGGGTAACCAGCTCTTTTTGTGTCTGCCGGTTTCGATGGCTAGACGGTGCTCACTGAGCCTGTACTTGGTCAGGATTTGTCTCTGCTTTGTCTCCCTAATACTCTGAAGATATTCTTCCAATTCATAATTTGATTTTATAGTTCGATATAATTGTAGTTTGCTTTGTGATTTGGTTTCTTGATCCCAATGTTCCAGATATATATTTTTAGTTTGTTTGATTATTTGATTTATTCTGATGTTTAAGTGAGAAGCAGTGCTGGTCTGAGGCTGGATAGTGTTAGTGGAGTTAGTCAGGTTAGTAAGTCTCAGAACCAGCTGACTTAGGGGACTTTTTTCGGGGTTCAGTTCTTGGGTTTGTAACGCTTTAAAAGTTAGCGATTCTGTGGGACTCGATTTAAGATGCATCCAGAATTTGAGGGATCTTTTTTGTATGTTAATAATCAATGGGAATCGGCCTAATTCTGCCCTACATGCATTATTGGGTGTTCTCCTTTGTAATTTTAGAATCATTTTGCAGAATTCGGTGTGTAGGGCTTCAGTTGGATGTCTGTCCCATCTAGTGTAGCTCTGATCACTGAGTGGACCCCATACCTCACTTCCATACAGCGCTACGGGCTGAATTACACTATCAAAAATTTTACACCAAATTGGAATTGGTAATTCAATATTTTGGAATTTTCTCTTAATTGCATATAGAGCTCTTCGAGCTTTATCTTTAAGAGCATTCACTGCCATACTGAAACTCCCCGATGCAGTGATGATCAGACCGAGGTAAGTGTACTGCATCGTGTGTTCTAGGGTGGTGCTGCCTAGATAGAACTGGTGTCTGTGTTCCTGACATCTGGGCTTTTTCTGAAAGACCATAATGTTGGTCTTTTTGAGGTTTACTGCCAGGGCCCAGTTCTGACAGTAGGTCTCCAGCAGGTCTAGGTGCTGCTGCAGTCCCTGTGGGGTGGACGACAGCAGCACCAGATCATCTGCGTACAGTAGAAACTTTATGTTTTTGTCTTGTAGAGTGAGTCCAGGGGCTGTAGACTGTTCCAACTGCACCGCTAATTCATTAATGTAAATGTTGAACAGTGTTGGACTCAGGCTACAGCCCTGCCGCACTCCTCTTTTCTGGGTGAAGAATTCTGTATGTTTATTGCCAATTCGTATTGCACATTTGTTGTTTGAATACATTGATTTAATGATGTCATAAGCTTTACCCCCTACACCACTTTGTAAAAGTTTGTAATATAGTCCGTCATGCCAAATAGAATCAAATGCTTTTTTGAAATCGACAAAGCATGCAAATATTTTTCCGTGTTTGGTCTGTTTTACGTGTTTATTGATTAGGGTGTGTAGGGTGTAAATGTGGTCAGTAGTTCTGTAATTTGGAAGAAATCCAATCTGACTAGGGCTCAGGACACTGTGTTCATTAAGGAAGTTCACTATTCTATGGTTTAAAATACTGCTAAATAACTTCCCCAGATTACTGCTCACACAGATGCCTCTGAAATTATTAGGGTCCAATTTATCTCCACTCTTGTGAATTGGGGTAATAAGTCCTTGGCTCCAGATATCAGGAAAACAGCCTGAACTAAGTACCAGGTTGAATAATTTGAGCACAGCTCTCTGAAGCTCAGGTGTGCTGTGTTTCAGCATTTCACCTAGAATGCTGTCAGGACCACAAGATTTTTTACCTTTTTGGCTTTTGAGTTTTTTTTGTCAATTCTTCATGTGTAATTTGGAAGTCAAGCGGGTTTTGATTATTTTTAATTGTGTTTTCATAAGTTTGAAGATTTTTTTTTATCTGATCATAATTGTTATTGAGTTGTTTTGAAGGGATTTCTTTATATAAATTTTCAAAATATTTTGTCCAAATATTTCCGTCTTGTATTGGTAAATCTTGTGGTTTTGTTGTGTTCAGATTATTCCACATATCCCAGAACTGATTGTTATTTATTGAATGTTCTATTTCTTGTAGACTTTTTGTCAGATGGTGTTTCTTTTTTGATCTGATTGTGTCTTTGTATTGTTTTAATTTTGAACAGTATTCAGTTCTTATATCAGCATTGTTTGGTTCTTTATGTTTCAGATTTGATCATTTTCTAAGTTGTTTTCTTAATGTTTTGCAGTCTGAGTCAAACCATTTTTCATCTTTTGGTGTTTTTTTACTATGTTTTTTGCCTTTCATTTTCAACTCAGTTTTGCATGCTGCTTTGTTAAATATGTGACTTATTTCATTTATAGCCAAATTAACACCATCTTTAGTTGTTTCAAATTGTTTGCTAATAAATGTAGTAATTAGGTTTTTCAGTTCTTCAGAATTGAGTGCTTGAATAAATTTGTCTGTGCTGTCTGAAGCCCATCTGTATGCAGGCTGGATTTGATACATTTTACAGGTTCTGAGTATGTTTTGTGTTAGTGTGGGGTGTGTTTTAATATAAATGTTAATTTGGTTATGGTCAGAAAGCGGAGTATGTTGTATGACAGTGAATGCACTGAAGGAGGAGGGGTCCATGTCAGTGATGGCATAGTCCACTACACTAGCTCCAAGACCTGAACAACATGTGAACCTCCCTAAAGAGTCCCCTCTGATCCTGCCATTAAGTAAATACAGGCCTGAGGCTCGACAGAGCTGCACTAATTCTGTACCATTTTTATTTACTGTTTGGTCAAGATTGTTTCTTGGTGGAAGGTTTTTTGTGAGACTCGGGGGGGGGTTTGGCCAAAGACATGTTCATTGCCCTTTGGATCAATGTTATCAGATTCAGATCCAGTTCTTGCATTAAAGTCTCCACACAGCAGCACATTTCCCTGGGCCTGGAAACAGCTGATCTCTGTGTGGATGTTATTCAGATAATCCTCATCATGGTAGGGGGATTCTGCTGGAGGAATATAAATGGCACAGAGATATGTGTCTGTGATTGAAATGCCAGTTTGATAGTTTAGTTTTAACCAACAATGAAATTGACCAAGTGTAACAATTGAAATGTGTTTGGCCAGACCTTCCTTGTACCATAATAAAATTCCTCCCGAGTCTCGTCCACGATGGACTGTACTTAGTTTAACTGAGGGCACAATTACTTCACAGTAGCCTGAGGGACAGTAGGTAAGCGCATCCTTACAACACCAGGTTTCAGTAAGAATGATAATGTCAGCATCTTTGTTATTTTTCAGAAAAACTTGGTCTGTGCTTTTAGGACCAAAAGTCGAAGAATGGAGACCCTGAATATTCCAACAACTTATATGAAATGAACGCATCAGTATTATTAAAGATAGACATATTTGGTAAGACAGAGAGAAAATAACCTGTGAGAATGTATATGGTCAACAATTTACATTAGTGCACTTTTTCTTTTTTTCTTTTTTGATAATCTTATAGTGCACTGTGTTTGTGCATGGTGTCCTTATCTGTTCAGGAGCTGGTTGCACAGTGTATGCAACATCTCTCTGATCTGGCTCAGTTCGCTGGCAGGTGTGGAGGTGTTTAGTGGAGCAGGGGGCCGGGCTGCAACTTCAGCATAGCTCTGTGGCCTCGGCTGTGGGGGATTCTCTTGTTGTGGGGTGGTTTTTGGTTTCTTCTTTCTTACGGGGGTTTGATGGGCAGAAGGTGGATGTAAAGTTGGTGATTGCACGTGTAAAGGTGTGTAGGGAGCCATTGGTGGATGTGGTGGATGACGTGTGGTGTTTGTCCAGGTGATGTCTTTCCTCACGGGGGCTGGAGGGGGATATCTGGGCATGTAGGGGTGAATGGGCCGGTGGTATCGTGGAGTTGGTAATAAATGTCTTGGTGATGCTGGACTGCGGCCCAGGGCTGCATCTTTTAGGGTTTTTGCAAAAATACGCACTCCATCTTTGTGTAGGTGAAGCCCATCATACAGGTGTTGGAGGCCGATGTGATGATGGTGGGCAAGGTGTACATTGGGGAGCGCAGAACAGCCATGGGAAATCTCAGCGTTGGTGCTGTAGATGATGTGAGGTGGTGTGTCGTGTCTTGGGAGGAGTGTGGAGATTATGATTCGGGACTCTGGGAAATTTTTGCTGGTGATTTCTGCCATCTTCCTCACAGCATCAGCAGTATTGTTGCGCAGCGAGTGAAGGTCATTAGTCCCAGTGTGAATGATAATGCATGAGGGGTGTCCTTTGAAGTCTCTGATGATCTGGTTTGCGTGGCTTGTTGTGCTACATCGCTTTGCAGTGACTTTTTGGTGTGGGAAAAGTTTCTTGGGGTCCAAGAATTTTCCATTGGAGTCCATGAGGAGGAGAACATCTGGATCAGGTTCTGGAGGTTGGGCAGGTGAGACCTGTGTTGCTGCAGGTGTCTGTGTGTTTGTCGTAGGCACGCGTTCTGTGTTTGTGTTGTTTGGTTTGTCAGTAGTAGGAGCTGTATTGTCGTGAAGTGTAGTGTCTTTTGCATTTTTCTGTAATTGTTCTTTCATTTCTCGCAGCTGTCTGGCGAATTTCTCTTCTTTTTTCTCTGTGTCCTCCTCTAGTTTGCAAAGCTGTAAGCGGAGAGTCCGGTTTTCTTCTTGTAGTTCTCTGAGATCTCTTGTGAGTTCAGTGACGGAAGAGCTGGTGTTTTTCTTCAGCTGCTGGAGTTTATCTTTGAGCTCCTGGATGTAAATGTTTGTGGTGTGCTTGTCTGAGAGTTTGGCTCGAGTGTGTTCTCTGAATTCAGTGAAGTCCAGTTCTAGTAGGGCTAAACTGTCTCTCAGTTGACGTTCAGATGGTGAAGGTGAAGGTGAAGGTGAAGGATTCACTGGGCCTTCGTCCTCAGAGTCTGTGCAGTTCACATGGGTCTCATCTCTCTCCTTCTCTATTCTGGCTTTGAGCAGGGGGAAAATCTCCTCAAATGAGTTCAGGCTTGCTTCATTGCCTTGCAATAAGAAGGTGCCTTTAGTATAGTACGTTATAGTGAGAATCGGGTTGTCTGTGTCTAGCATTTCATTTTCACAAATAGTTAATCTTCCGCCTCGACCAATTCCCTCTTTAAAAACATGGTTGTATTCATCACAGATGGCCAATTTCCAGGCAATAATCATGGTGGTGTGGAAAATGAAGTTGTTTTTGATTCTTTTCCCATTGAGTTGAATATAGTCCGCATACAAAACATCAGGATTATCTCCGAGAGTTTTCTCTTTGTGCTTTTTTCGTGCCTGTACACTTCTGCACTTCTCTGGGTAACACACCTCCCTGCACTCTGTTTGCGCCAGGGTTGCCATGGTGATCAGACTTGGCACTCAGCCAGAACTGCTGCTAACTTTAGCTTTTAGCTTATAATAGTGAGAGATTTTACTTGAAGGTATTTAAATATACAGTTTTTGTTGGTGTTTTATGCCAGATGGAGCTCACCTCTTTGTTTAGCAACTGTAGATCAACAATTGTGCAGTGTTTTTTAGTTGTAGTTCCTTTAAAAAGTCCTTGAGTGTTTTGGAGGGAAATCTGCAGATAGCTGGTAGAGTGGTGATCCAGTAGCCAAATGCTAATCCAGAAGTTCCAGTCTTCTTTTTTTATATTAACATGTATTTTCCAGATAAAAAAATTAGTCTTACGTGAATCCAAGTTGTTCCTCTGTTGTTTTTTCTTGTTTTTTGTTGTTATCTCACTCTCTGTCTTACTTTTTTGGCTTAATCTGTTGTCATTTTTCAGGAGCTCATTCTTCTATCTATCTATCTATCTATCTATCTATCTATCTATCTATCTATCTATCTATCTATCTATCTATCTATCTTTAAACCTTATCTATCTATCTATCTATCTATCTATCTATCTATCTATCTATCTATCTATCTATCTATCTATCTATCTATCTTCAAACCTTATCTATCTATCTATCTATCTATCATCTATCTATCTATCTATCTATCTGCTAAAATCATGCTAGCGACTTCCTAGTCGTGCTAAAATCATGCTAGCAACTTGCTAGTCATGCTAAAATAATGCTAGCGACTTGCTAGTAATGCTAAAATAATGCTAGCGACTTGCTAGTCATGCTAAAATCATGCTAGCGACTTGCTAGTCATGTTAAATAATGCTAAAATCATGCTAGCGACTTGCTAGTCATTGATAAATAATGCTAAAATCATGCTAGCGACTTGCTAGTCTTGCTAAAACCATGCTAGTCATACTACAATCATGTTAACGAATTGCTAGTCATGCTAGAATCATGCTAGCGACTTGCTAGTCATGCTAAAATAATGATAGCTACTTGCTAGTCGTGCTAAAATCATGCTAGCGACTTGCTAGTCGTGCTAAAAACATGCTAGCGACTTGTTAGTAATGTTAAAATCATGCTAGTGACTTGCTAGTAATGCTAAAATCATGCTAGCGACTTGCTAGTCATACTACAATAATGCTAGCGACTTGCTAGTTTTGCTAAAATCATGCTAGCGACTTGCTAGTCATGCTAGAATCATGCTAGCGACTTGCTAGTCATGCTAAAAAATGCTAAAATCATGCTAGCGACTTGCTAGTCATGGTAAAATAATGCTAAAATCATGCTAGCGACTTGCTAGTCATGCTAAAATCATGCTAGCGACTTCCTAGTCGTGCTAAAATCATGCTAGCAACTTGCTAGTCATGCTAAAATAATGCTAGCGACTTGCTAGTAATGCTAAAATCATGCTAGCGACTTGCTAGTCATGCTAAAATCATGCTAGCGACTTGCTAGTCATGTTAAATAATGCTAAAATCATGCTAGGAACTTGCTAGTAATGTTAAAATCATGCTAGCGACTTGCTAGTCATTGATAAATAATGCTAAAATCATGCTAGCGACTTGCTAGTCATGTTAAATTCATGCTAGCGACTTGCTAGTCATGCTAAATAATGTTAAAATCATGCTAGCGACTTGCTAGTCGTGCTAAAATCATGCTAGCGACTTGCTAGTAATGCTAAAATCATGCTAGCGACTTGCTAGTCGTGCTAAAATCATGCTAGCGACTTGCTAGTCTTGCTAAAATCATGCTAGCGACTTGCTAGTCTTGCTTAAATCATGCTAGCGACTTGCTAGTCTTGCTAAAATCATGCTAGCGACTTGCTAGTAATGCTAAAATCATGGTAACGACTTGCTAGTCTTGCTAAAATCATGCTAGCGACTTGCTAGTCTTGCTAGAATCATGCTAGCGACTTGCTAGTCATGCTAAAAAATGCTAAAATCATGCTAGCGACTTGATAGTCATGGTAAAAAATGCTAAAATCATGCTAGCGACTTGCTAGTCATGGTAAAATAATGCTAAAATCATGCTAGCGACTTGCTAGTCGTGCTAAAATCATGCTAGCGACTTGCTAGTCGTGCTAAAAACATGCTAGCGACTTGTTAGTAATGTTAAAATCATGCTAGCGACTTGCTAGTAATGCTAAAATCATGCTAGCGACTTGCTAGTCATGCTAAAAAATGCTAAAATCATGCTAGCGACTTGCTAGTCATGCTAAAATAATGCTAAAATCATGCTAGCGACTTGCTAGTCATGCTAAAATAATGCTAAAATCATGCTAGCGACTTGCTAGTCATGCTAAAATAATGCTAGTGACTTGCTAGTTGTGCTAAAATCATGTTAGCGACTTGGTAGTCGTGCTAAAAATCATGCTAGCGACTTGCTAGTCATACTACAATCATGCTAACGACTTGCTAGTCTTGCTAAAACCATGCTAGCGACTTGCTAGTAATGCTAAAACCATGCTAGCGACTTGCTAGTCATGCTAGAATAATGCTAGCAACTTGCTAGTAATGCTAAAATAATGATAGCGACTTGCTAGTCATGCTATAATAATGCTAAAATCATGCTAGCGACTTCCTAGTCGTGCTAAAATCATGCTAGCAACTTGCTAGTCATGCTAAAATAATGCTAGCGACTTGCTAGTAATGCTAAAATCATGCTAGCGACTTGCTAGTCATGCTAAAATCATGCTAGCGACTTGCTAGTCATGTTAAATAATGCTAAAATCATGCTAGCAACTTGCTAGTAATGTTAAAATCATGCTAGCGACTTGCTAGTCATTGATAAATAATGCTAAAATCATGCTAGCGACTTGCTAGTCATGTTAAATTCATGCTAGCGACTTGCTAGTCATGCTAAATAATGTTAAAATCATGCTAGCGACTTGCTAGTCGTGCTAAAATCATGCTAGCGACTTGCTAGTAATGCTAAAATCATGCTAGCGACTTGCTAGTCGTGCTAAAATCATGCTAGCGACTTGCTAGTCTTGCTAAAATCATGCTAGCGACTTGCTAGTCTTGCTTAAATCATGCTAGCGACTTGCTAGTCTTGCTAAAATCATGCTAGCGACTTGCTAGTAATGCTAAAATCATGGTAACGACTTGCTAGTCTTGCTAAAATCATGCTAGCGACTTGCTAGTCTTGCTAGAATCATGCTAGCGACTTGCTAGTCATGCTAAAAAATGCTAAAATCATGCTAGCGACTTGATAGTCATGCTAAAAAATGCTAAAATCATGCTAGCGACTTGCTAGTCATGGTAAAATAATGCTAAAATCATGCTAGCGACTTGCTAGTCGTGCTAAAATCATGCTAGCGACTTGCTAGTCGTGCTAAAAACATGCTAGCGACTTGTTAGTAATGTTAAAATCATGCTAGCGACTTGCTAGTAATGCTAAAATCATGCTAGCGACTTGCTAGTCATGCTAAAAAATGCTAAAATCATGCTAGCGACTTGCTAGTCATGCTAAAATAATGCTAAAATCATGCTAGCGACTTGCTAGTCATGCTAAAATAATGCTAAAATCATGCTAGCGACTTGCTAGTCATGCTAAAATAATGCTAGTGACTTGCTAGTTGTGCTAAAATCATGTTAGCGACTTGGTAGTCGTGCTAAAAATCATGCTAGCGACTTGCTAGTCATACTACAATCATGCTAACGACTTGCTAGTCTTGCTAAAACCATGCTAGCGACTTGCTAGTAATGCTAAAACCATGCTAGCGACTTGCTAGTCATGCTAGAATAATGCTAGCAACTTGCTAGTAATGCTAAAATAATGATAGCGACTTGCTAGTCATGCTATAATAATGCTAAAATCATGCTAGCGACTTGCTAGTCGTGCTAAAATCATGCTTGCGACTTGCTAGTCATGGTAAAATCATGTTAGCGACTTGCTAGTAATGCTAAAATCATGCTTGCGACTTGCTAGTCATGGTAAAATCATGCTTGCGACTTGCTAGTAATGCTAAAATCATGCTAGCGACTTGGTAGTCTTGTTAAAATCATGCTAGCGACTTGCTAGTCATGCTATAATCATGCTTGTGACTTGCTAGTCCTGCTAGAATCATGCTAACGACTTGCTAGTCATGTTATAATCATGCTAGGGACTTGCTAGTCATGCTAAAATCATGTTAGCGACTTGCTAATCATGGTAAATCATGCTAGCGACTTGCTAGTCTTACTAAAATCATGCTAGCAACTAGCTAATCATGCTACCACCCTGGGTACCCTAGTAACCTCATATCTATCTATTCACATTCAAACTATATATTCTAACTATTTATATCTTTAAATATTTCTATTTTCAAACTATTTATATCTATCTAGCCTATCTATCTTCAAACTTTATTAATCAAACTAAAACTATTTCAAACTGAAAACCTTTAAACTTTCTTTAAACTAAAAGCTTTTAAAACTACTTAAAACTTACTGGCTAGGCTTTCTCAAGCCAACTTAAAGTTTGCTAACAAACTTTTTATCTAGTTATGTTGGCTTGGAGAGTTAATGTTTTTAACATTACTGTTATGCTATTTAAACTTATTAGTATTATTATGTTGGCTTGGAGAGCCAACTTACTGATATTCTATTTAAACTTATTATGTTGGCTTGGAGAAGCCAACATATTGTTATGCTATTTAAACTTATTATTATTATTATGTTGGCTTGGAGAGCCAACATACTGTTATGCTATTTAAACTTATTATTATTATTATTATTATTAAAATTCTTCTGAGACTAAAATTCTATACGCTACTCCTCCTAGAGCTTTAAGGCTACAAGCCCCAAACTTGGCAGAGACCTGGGCCCTTGTCCCGAAAGTGTTGCTATATCTATTTGGACTGATCAGATTTACAGTTGATTTATTATTAATTTTTTTACATTAAAAATTCCTAAAATTTCGCCCTCTAATGGAGCAATACCTCTCCACTGAATGGAACTCTCCACTGAATGGAAATATGTTCCATAGATTTGAATGGGCTGAGAAAAAAAGCGCCCTCTAAAGGAGTAATTCCTCTCTACTCAACAGGAGATCGCTGAGCTCTGACCAACTTCCACTTTGACTTCGATGGAAAATGCAAATAAATAACGCCTTTAAAATTAAAATATTCCAGCGATTTAATTGTAAATACCCATTAGAACACATCAAGACCTGAATTCAGCTATTTGAGCTAATTTATTCAAAACTCTAAGCATTCCTTCATCGTGTACAGCTTCAGCACGTACTCTCTCTGTATATCTGCTCACAAACGACCTAATTTGCACGAATTAGAACGCCTTTAAAATTAAAACATTACAACGATTTAACTCTAAATACCCATTACAACACATCAACAGCTAAATCAGTTTGTGATCTGTTTTATTTCAAAGTTGAAGTACTGTCTTCAGCAAATGTGTTATACAGACGAGCTTCATGGCTCGGAGCTAACTTACCCGACTGAGAATTATACATGACTGAACGTCTTTTAAAAGCATTTAAATAAAAACACTCCAGCGATTGTACACTATAAATATAGAAGACTATTTTAAAAGAGCTACATTGGGTGTAAATGAGCTATTTCAAACGTTTTACTAACGAACATGAGATGTATGGCTGCATTATCAGTCTGTCAACAAAGAATTCATTTGCACGTCTTTTAAAGGTAATCAAATAAAAACATTCCAGCGATTGCACACAATAAATATAGAAGAATATTTTAAAGAGCTGCATTGAGTGCAAATGAGCTGTTTGCACTGCTCAGTTCTTCGTCTGCATCATCAAAGACATCATTTGCACGTCTTTTAAAGGTATTTAAATACAAAAACTGCAGCGATTTAACACAATAATAGTATAGTAATATATTACAAAGGTTAAATGCTTGCTTATTTCTGCTTTTCGGCTCAACCGCACTGCAACGCGACGCGGCTTTGAAGCAGGCGCTCATCACATATTCTAGTATGGCAAGCCGTTTTAACCTAAAATCCACACACGATCCTCTATGGCAAGCTGTTTTAGCCTAAAATATACTAAGCATTTCTAGTCGTACTGCCATTTTTACTAGCAACAATTCAATTACAGAGCTCTAAGTGTTCTGGGCTGGCCCTTTTGCCCCAATGCTGCCCGGTTTGCTTCTCCAAGCCAACATTTAAAGTTTGTCATCGAACTTTAGCTTCTAGTTATGTTGGCTTGGAGAGCCAACATACTGTTATGCTATTTAAACTTATTATTATTATTATTCTTATGACCTAAAGAAATTTCTGACAGCTACTCCTCCGAGGCCTTTGAAGCCACAAGGCCCAAACTTGGCAGAGACCTGGGCCCTTGTCCCGAAAGAGTTGCTATATCTATTTGGACTGATCAGATGTACAGTTGATTTATTATTAATTTTTGAATATGACAAATTTCCCAATGAATTACATGGGCTGAGAAAAAATGCGCCCTCTAACAGTAATACCTCTCGACTGAAGAGGCGGGACTCAAACCTCTTACTTACAGTCACTCTGAAATCGGTGGAAATACAAATAAATACCGCCTTAAAAATTTAAATATTACAGCGATTTAACTCTAAAAACCCATTAGAACATATCAACAGCTAAATTCAGTGGTTTGTGAGTAGTTCTAGTAAAAGAAAAGCTCGCACCCTTCAGCGAGTATACAAGCCGTCAGCACGAACTCTCTCTGTATGTGCTCATAAACAACATAACTTGCACGAATTAGAACGCCTTTAAAATTAATATATTTCAGCGATTTATTTGTAAATACCCATTAGAACACATCAACAAATCAGCCTTTTGTGATCTGTTTTATTTAAAAGTTAAAGCACTGTCTTCAGCAAATGTGTTATACAGACGAGCTTTCAGGCTCGGAGCTAACTTACCCGTCTGAGAATTATACATGACTGCACGTCTTTTAAAAGCATTTAAATAAAAACACTCCAGCGATCCAACACAATCAATATACAAGAATATTTTAAAGAACTACATTAGCTGCAAATGAGCTTTTCAGTTTCACTAACGAACATGTTACCGAGCTGTGACTTATTTCACTTTGAATTTGGTGGAAAATGCATATAAATAATGCCTTTAAAATTACAATATTCCAGCCATTTAATTGTAAATACCCATTAGAACACACAAGACCTGAATTCAGCTGTTTGAGCGAATTTATTGAAAACCCTAAGCAATTCCTTCACCGCGTACAGATTGCTTTCAACGAGTATACATGGAGACGAACGACATAATTTGCACGAATTAGAACGCCTTTAAAATTACAATATTGCAGCGATTTAATTCAGTCCACCCATTAGAAAATATCAACAGCTAAATGCAGTTGTTTGTGAGCATTTTGTTTTTTCATACAGAGAGCGCTGCATTCAGCAGTGTGTTAGACATGAGCTCCGAGATGTCCGACTGAGAATTATACATGACTGCACGTCTTTTAAAGGCATTTAAATAAAAACACTCCAGCGATTCAACACAATAAATATAGAAGAATAATTTAAAGACCTGCATTGGGTGCAAATGACGTTTTTCATAGGCTTAACTAACTAACATGAGATGCACGGCTGCATTTATGTCTGTTAACAAAGACATCATTTGCACGTCTTTTAAAGGTATTTTAATACAAACACTCCAGCGATCCAACACAATAATAGTTCAGTCATATAATAAAAAGTTTAAATGCTTGCTTATTTCTGCTTTTCGGCTCAACCGCACGGCAACGCGACGCGGCTTTGAAGCAGGCGCTCATCACTTATTCCAGTATGGCAAGCCGTTTTAACCTAAAATACACATATTAATCCACTATGGTGTTCTGGGCTGGCCCTTTTGCCCGAAGGCTGCCCAATTTGGCTCTCCAAGCCAACATTTAAAGTTTGTCATCGAACTTTAGCTTCTAGTTATTATTATTATTATATTTTATTATTCTTATGACCTAAAGAAATTTCTGACAGCTACTCCTCCGAGGCCTTTGAAGCCACAAGGCCCAAACTTGGCAGAGACCTGGGCCCTTGTCCCGAAAGAGTTGCTATATCTATTTGGACTGATCAGATGTACAGTTGATTTATTATTAATTTTTGAATATGACAAATTTCCCAATGAATTACATGGGCTGAGAAAAAATGCGCCCTCTAATAGTAATACCTCTCCACTGAAGAGGCGGGACTCAAAACTCTTACTTACAGTCACTCTGAAATCGGTGGAAATACAAATAAATATCGCCGTAAAAATTTAATTATTACAGCGATTTAACTCTAAATACCCATTAGAACATATCAACAGCAAAATTCAGTGGTTTGTGAGTAGTTCTTGTAAAAGAAAAGCTCGCACCCTTCAGCGCTTATACAAGCCGTCAGCACGAACTCTCTCTGTATGTGCTCATAAACAACATAACTTGCACGAATTAGAACGCCTTTAAAATAAATATATTTCAGCGATTTATTTGTAAATACCCATTAGAACACATCAACAAATCAGCCTTTTGTGATCTGTTTTATTTCAAAGTTAAAGCAGTGTCTTCAGCAAATGTGTTATACAGACGAGCTTTGACGGCTCGGAGCTAACTTACCCGACTGAGAATTATGACTGCACGTCTTTTAAAAGCATTTAAATAAAAACACTCCAGCGATCCAACACAATAAATATACAAGAATATTTTAAAGAACTACATTAGCTGCAAATGAGCTTTTCAATACGTTTCACTAACGAACATGTTACCGAGCTGTGACCTATACTTTCACTTTGACTTCGGTGGAAAATGCATATAAATAACGCCTTTAAAATTACAATATTCCAGCCATTTAATTGTAAATACCCATTAGAACACATAGAGACCTGAATTCAGCTGTTTGAGCGAATTTATTGAAAACCCTAAGCATTTCCTTCACCGCGTACAGATTGCTTTCAACGAGTTTACATGGAGACGAACGACATAATTTGCACGAATTAGAACGCCTTTAAAATTACAATATTGCAGCGATTTAAATCATTCCACCCATTAGAAATTATCAACAGCTAAATGCAGTTGTTTGTGAGCATTTTGTTTTCACACAGAGAGCGCTGCGTTCAGCAGTGTTTTAGACACGAGCTCCGAGATGTCCGTCTGAGAATTATACATGACTGCACGTCTTTTAAAGGCATTTAAATAAAAACACACCAGCGATTCAACACAATAAATATAGAAGAATATTTTAAAGACCTGCATTGGGTGCAAATGACTTTTTTCATAGGCTTAACTAACTAACATGAGATGCACGGCTGCATTTATGTGTCTGTTAACAAAGACATCATTTGCACGTCTTTTAAAGGTATTTTAATACAAACACTCCAGCGATTCAACACAATAATAGTACAGTCATATAATAAAAAGGTTAAATGCTTGCTTATTTCTGCTTTTCGCCTCAACCGCACGGCAACGCGACGCGGCTTTGAAGCAGGCGCTCATCACTTATTCCAGTATGGCAAGCCGTTTTAACCTAAAATCCACACACGATCCTCTATGGCAAGCCGTTTTAGCCTAAAATATACTAAGCATTTCTTGTCGTACTGCCATTTTTACTAGCAACATTTCAATTAGAGAGCTCTAAGTGTTCTGGGCTTGCCCTTTTACCCCAAGGCTGCCCGGTTTGCTTCTCCAAGCCAACATTTAAAGTTTGTCATCGAACTTTAGCTTCTAGTTATTATTATTATTATATGTTATTATTCTTATGACCTAAGAAAATTTCTGACAGCTACTCCTCCGAGGCCTTTGAAGCCACAAGGCCCAAACTTGGCAGAGACCTGGGCCCTTGTCCCGAAAGAGTTGCTATATCTATTTGGACTGATCACATTTACAGTTGATTTATTATGAATTTTTGAAAATGACACATTTCCCATTGAATTACATGGGCTGAGAAAAAATGCGCCCTCTAACAGTAATACCTCTCGACTGAAGAGGCGGGACTCAAACCTCTTACTTACAGTCACTCTGAAATCGGTGGAAATACAAATAAATACCGCCTTAAAAATTTTAATATTACAGCGATTTAACTCTAAATACCCATTAGAACATATCAACAGCTAAATTCAGTGGTTTGTGAGTAGTTCTTGTAAAAGAAAAGCTCAGCCGTCAGCAAGTAGGCTACTCTCTCTCTACATGTGCTCACAAAAACCTAATTTGCACGAATTAGAACGCCTTTAAAATTAATATATTTCAGCGATTTATTTGTAAATACCCATTAGAACACATCAACAAATCAGCCTTTTGTGATCTGTTTTATTTCAAAGTTAAAGCACTGTCTTCAGCAAATGTGTTATACAGACGAGCTTTCAAGGCTCGGAGCTAACTTACCCGACTGAGAATGACTGCACGTCTTTTAAATGCCTTTAAATAAAAACACTCCAGCGATCCAACACAATCAATATACAAGAATATTTTAAAGAACTACATTAGCTGTAAATTAGCTATTCAATAGGTTTCACAAACGAACATGTAACCGAGCTGTGACTTAGTTTCACTTTGACTTCGGTGGAAAATGCATATAAATAACGCCTTTAAAATCACAATATTCCAGCCATTTAATTGTAAATACCCATTAGAACACATCAAGACCTGAATTCAGCTGTTTGAGCGAATTTATTCAAAACCCTAAGCATTTCCTTCACCGCATACAGGTTGCCTCCAACGAGTATACATGGAGACGAACGACATAATTTGCACGAATTTGACCGCCTTTAAAATTACAATATTGCAGCGATTTAATTCAGTCCACCAATTAGAAAATATCAACAGCTAAATGCAGTTGTTAGTGAGCATTTTTTTCATACAGACAGCGCTGTGTTCAGCAGTGTGTTACACATGAGCTCTGACATGTCCGACTGACAATTATACATGACTGAACGTCTTTTAAAGGCATTTAAATACAAACACTCCAGCGATTAAACACAATAATAGTACAATAATATATTACACAGCTTAAATGCTTGCTTATTTCTGCTTTTCGGCTCAAACGCACAGCAACGCGTCGTGGCTTTCAACCACGCTTGTTGTATGGCAAGCCGTTTTAACCTAAAATACACATGAATCCACTATGGCAAGCTGTTTTAGCCTAAAATATACTAAGCATTACTTATGTAATAGCATTTTTACTACTAATAATTCAATCACAGAGCTCTAAGTGTTCTGGGCTGGCCCTTTTGCCCGAAGGCTGCCCGGTTTGCTTCTCCAAGCCAACATTTAAAGTTTGTCATCGAACTTTAGCTTCTAGTTATTATTATTATTATATTTTATTATTCTTATGAGCTAAAGAAATTTCTGACACCTACTCCTCCGAGGCCTTTGAAGCCACAAGGCCCAAACTTGGCAGAGACCTGGGCCCTGGTCCCGAAAGAGTTGCTATATCTATTTGGACTGATCAGATGTACAGTTGATTTATTATTAATTTTTGAATATGACAAATTTCCCAATGAATTACATGGGCTGAGAAAAAATGCGCCCTCTAACAGTAATACCTCTCGACTGAAGAGGCGGGATTCAAACCTCTTACTTACAGTCACTCTGAAAACGGTGGAAATAGAAATAAATACCGCCTTAAAAATGTAAATATTACAGCGATTTAACTCTAAATACCCATTAGAACATATCAACAGCTAAATTCAGTGGTTTGTGAGTATTTCTTGTAAAAGAAAAGCTCGCACCCGTCAGCGCTTATACAAGCCGTCGGCATGTACTCTCTCTGTATGTGCTCATAAACAACATAATTTGCACGAATTAGAACGCCTTTAAAATTAATATATTTCAGCGATTTGTTTGTAAATACCCATTAGAACACATCAACAAATCAGCCTTTTGTGATCTGTTTTATTTCAAAGTTAAAGCACTGTCTTCAGCAAATGTGTTATACAGACGAGCTTTCACGGGTCGGAGCTAACTTACTCGACTGAGAATTATGACTGCACGTCTTTTAAAAGCATTTAAATAAAAACACTCTAGCGATCCAACACAATAAATATAGAAGAATATTTTAAAGAACTACATTAGCTGCAAATGAGCTATTCAGTTTCACTAACGACCATGTTACCGAGCTGTGACCTATACTTTCACTTTGACTTCGGTGGAAAATGCATATAAATAACGCCTTTAAAATTACAATATTCCAGCCATTTAATTGTAAATACCCATTAGAACACATCAAGACCTGAATTCAGCTGTTTGAGCGAATTTATTCAAAACCCTAAGCATTTCCTTCACCGCGTACAGATTGCTTTCAACGAGTATACATGGAGATGAACGACATAATTTGCACGAATTAGAACGCCTTTAAAATTAATATATTGCAGCGATTTAATTCAGTCCACCCATTAGAAAATATCAACAGCTAAATGCAGTTGTTTGTGAGCATTTTGTATTCATACAGAGAGCGATGTGTTTAGCAGTGTGTTAGACAGCTCCGAGATGTCCGACTGAGAATTATACATGACTGCACGTCTTTTAAAGGCATTTAAATACAAACACTCCAGCGATTGCACACAATAAATATAGAAGAATATTTTAAAGACCTACATTGGGTGCAAATGACTTTTTTCATAGGCTTAACTAACATTGGATGCACTGCTCAGTCTTCGTCTGCATCATCAAACACATCATTTGCACGTCTTTTAAAGGTATTTAAATACAAACACTCCAGCGATTAAACACAATAATAGTAGAGTAATATAATACACAGCTTAAATGCTTGCTTATTTCTGCTTTTAGGCTCAACCGCACAGCAACGCGTCGTGGGTTTCAAGCATGCGCTGCAAACTTGTTGTCTGGCAAGCCGTTTTAACGTAAAATCCACACACGATCCTCTATGTTTTAGCCTAAAATATACTAAGCATTTCTTGTCGTACTGCCATTTTTACTAGCAACAATTCAATCAGAGAGCTCTAAGTGTTCTGGGCTGGCCCTTTTGCCCCAAGGCTGCCCAATTTGGCTCTCCAAGCCAACATTTAAAGTTTGTCATCGAACTTTAGCTTCTAGTTATTATTATTATTCTTCTTCTGAGACAAAAAAATTCTGACTGCTACTCCTCCTAGAGCTTTAACTCTACAAACTCCAAACTCAGCCCAGATCTTCAGTCTGGTCTAACTCGAGTTGCTATATCTTTTCTAACTGATCGGACTTACGGTTTTCCTAAAAATGCCGATTAAAATTGGGGGAAAATCTCATTGACTTACATTGACGGAATGTTCAAATGAGCCAAGACTTTTCAAACTCCAACTGTCAAAATTCAAATTTAAACTGTCAGAATCCTTTGAGACTCAATCAGGCTTCTCTTCTATGAACTATATTTCTAATCCATTCAAACTCATCTATCTATAAATCTATCCATCTATTAATCTGTCTATCTATAAATCTGTCTGTCTATCTATTAATCTATCTATCTATTAATCTGTCTATCTATTAATCTATCTATAAATCTATCTATTAATCAATCTATCTATTAATCTATCTATCTATCTATCTATCTATAAATTTATCTATTAATCTGTCTATCTATAAATCTGTCTATCTATTAATCTGTCTATCTATTAATCTGTCTATCTATAAATCTGTCTATCTATTAATCTGTCTATCTATAAATCTATCTATCTATAAATCTGTCTATCTACTAATCTATCTATAAATCTGTCTATCTACTAATCTATCTATTAATCTGTCTATCTAAAAATCTATCCATCTATTAATCTGTCTATCTATAAATCTGTCTATCTATTAATCTGTCTATCTAAAAATCTATCCATCTATTAATCTGTCTATCTATAAATCTGTCTATCTATTAATCTGTCTATCTATTAATCTGTCTATCTATAAATCTGTCTATCTATAAATCTGTCTATCTATTAATCTATCTATCTATAAATCTATCTATCTTCTGTCTATCTATTAATCTATCTATCTATAAATCTGTCTATCTATAAATCTGTCTATCTATTACTATGGAAAGCTTCAAACTATTTCAGACTGAAAACAGTCAAACTTTTAAAACTTTTACAAACTTTACAAACTTTTTTAAACTATTTGTTCTATTTCAGACTGAAAACCATCAAACTTAAATCTTTTTCAACTTTTTCTATCTTTAAACTTTAAAAACTAATCAAACTGCTTAAAGCTTTCAAAACTTCATGGCAAAGCTTTCTCAAGCCAACTTAAAGTTTGTCTCGACGAACTTTTTTATCTAGTTATGTTGGCTTGGAGAAGCCAACATATTGTTATGCTATTTAAACTTATTATTATGTTGGCTTGGAGAGCCAACATACTGTTATGCTATTTAAACTTATTATTATGTTGGCTTGGAGAGCCAACATACTGTTATGCTATTTAAACTTATTATTATTATAGTTATTATTCTTATGACCTAAGAAAATTTCTGACAGCTACTCCTCCGAGGCCTTTGAAGCCACAAGGCCCAAACTTGGCAGAGACCTGGGCCCTTGTCCCGAAAGATATGCTATATCTATTTGGACTGATCAGATGTACAGTTGATTTATTATTAATTTTTGAATATGACAAATTTCCCAATGAATTACATGGGCTGAGAAAAAATGCGCCCTCTAACAGTAATACCTCTCGACTGAAGAGGCGGGATTCAAACCTCTTACTTACAGTCACTCTGAAAACGGTGGAAATAGAAATAAATACCGCCTTAAAAATGTAAATACTACAGCGATTTAACTCTAAATACCCATTAGAACATATCAACAGCTAAATTCAGTGGTTTGTGAGTATTTCTTGTAAAAGAAAAGCTCGCATCCGTCAGCGCTTATACAAGCCGTCGGCATGTACTCTCTCTGTATGTGCTCATAAACAACATAATTTGCACGAATTAGAACGCCTTTAAAATTAATATATTTCAGCGATTTATTTGTAAATACCCATTAGAACACATCAACAAATCAGCCTTTTGTGATCTGTTTTATTTCAAAGTTAAAGCACTGTCTTCAGCAAATGTGTTATACAGGCGAGCTTTCACGGATCGGAGCTAACTTACCCGACTGAGAATTATACATGAGCATTTAAATAAAAACACTCCAGCGATCCAACACAATTAATATACAAGAATATTTTAAAGAACTACATTAGCTGCAAATAAGCTGTTCAGTTTCACTAACGAACATGTTACCGAGCTGTGACTTACTTTCACTTTGAATTTGGTGGAAAATGCATATAAATAATGCCTTTAAAATTACAATATTCCATCCATTTAATTGTAAATACCCATTAGAACACATCAAGACCTGAATTCAGCTGTTTGAGCGAATTTATTGAAACCCCTAAGCATTTCCTTCACCGCGTACAGATTGCTTTCAACGAGTATACATGGAGACGAACGACATAATTTGCACGAATTAGAACGCCTTTAAAATTACAACATTGCAGCGATTTAATTCAGTCCACCCATTAGAAAATATCAACAGCTAAATGCAGTTGTTTGTGAGCATTTTGTTTTCATACAGAGAGCGCTGCATTCAGCAGTGTGTTAGACATGAGCTCCGAGATGTCCGTCTGAGAATTATACATGACTGCACGTCTTTTAAAGGCATTTAAATAAAAACACTCCAGCGATTCAACACAATAAATATAGAAGAATATTTTAAAGACCTGCATTGGGTGTAAATGAGCTATTTCAAACGTTTTACTAACGAACATGAGATGTATGGCTGCATTATCAGTCTGTGTCAACAAATAATTCATTTGCACGTCTTTTAAAGGTAATCAAATAAAAACATTCCAGCGATTGCACACAATAAATATAGAAGAATATTTTAAAGAGCTGCATTGAGTGCAAATGAGCTGTTTCATAGATTTAACTAACTAACATTGGATGCACTGCTCAGTTCTTCGTCTGCATCATCAAAGACATCATTTGCACGTCTTTTATTCATTTTTTTTCAATAAATATAGAATAATATTTTAAAGAGCTACATTGGGTGTAAATGAGCTATTTCAAACGTTTCCTAACGAACATCAGATGTATGGCTGCATTATCAGTCTGTCAACAAACATCATTTGCACGTCTTTTAAAGGCATTTAAATAAAAACACTCCAGCGATTGCACACAATAAATATAGAAGAATATTTTAAAGAGCCGCATTGAATGCAAATGACCTGTTTCAAAGGTTTTTAACGAACATGAGATGTAAGGCTGCATTATCAGTCTGTCAACAAAGAATTCATTTGCACGTCTTTTAAAGGTAATCAAATAAAAACATTCCAGCGATTGCACACAATAAATATAGAAGAATATTTTAAAGAGCTGCATTGAGTGCAAATGAGCTGTTTGCACTGCTCAGTTCTTCGTCTGCATCATCAAAGACATCATTTGCACGTCTTTTAAAGGTATTTAAATACAAAAACTGCAGCGATTTAACACAATAATAGTATAGTAATATATTACAAAGGTTAAATGCTTGCTTATTTCTGCTTTTCGGCTCAACCGCACGGCAACGCGACGCGGCTTTGAAGCAGGCGCTCATCACATATTCTAGTATGGCAAGCCGTTTTAACGGCCTTTTGCCCGAAGGCTGCCCAATTTGGCTCTCCAAGCCAACATTTAAAGTTTGTCATCGAACTTTAGCTTCTAGTTATTATTATTATGTTGGCTTGGAGAGCCAACATACTGTTATGCTATTTAAACTTATTATTATTATTATATTTTATTATTCTTATGACCTACAGAAATTTCTGACAGCTACTCCTCCGAGGCCTTTGAAGCCACAAGGCCCAAACTTGGCAGAGACCTGGGCCCTTGTCCCGAAAGAGTTGCTATATCTATTTGGACTGATCAGATGTACAGTTGATTTATTATTAATTTTTGAATATGACAAATTTCCCAATGAATTACATGGGCTGAGAAAAATTGCGCCCTCTAACAGTAATACCTCTCGACTAAAGAGGCGGGACTCAAACCTCTTACTTACAGTCACTCTGAAATCGGTGGAAATACAAATAAATACCGCCTTAAAAATGTAAATATTACAGCGATTTAACTCTAAAAACCCATTAGAACATATCAACAGCTAAGTTCAGTGGTTTGTGAGTAGTTCTTGTAAAAGAAAAGCTCGCACCCTTCAGCGAGTATACAAGCCGTCAGCACGAACTCTCTCCGTATGTGCTCATAAACAACATAACTTGCACGAATTAGAACGCCTTTAAAATTAATATATTTCAGCGATTTATTTGTAAATACCCATTAGAACACATCAACAAATCAGCCTTTTGTGATCTGTTTTATTTCAAAGTTAAAGCACTGTCTTCAGCAAATGTGTTATACAGACGAGCTTTCACGGATCGGAGCTAACTTACCCGACTGAGAATTATGACTGCACGTCTTTTAAAAGCATTTAAATAAAAACACTCCAGCGATCCAACACAATCAATATACAAGAATATTTTAAAGAACTACATTAGCTGCAAATGAGCTTTTCAATACGTTTCACTAACGAACATGTTACCGAGCTGTGACTTACTTTCACTTTGAATTTGGTGGAAAATGCATATAAATAATGCCTTTAATATTACAATATTCCAGCCATTTAATTGTAAATACCCATTAGAACACATCAAGACCTGAATTCAGCTGTTTGAGCGAATTTATTGAAAACCCTAAGCATTTCCTTCACCGCATACAGATTGCTTTCAACGAGTATACATGGAGACGAACGACATAATTTGCACGAATTAGAACGCCTTTAAAATTACAATATTGCAGCGATTTAATTCAGTCCACCCATTAGAAAATATCAACAGCTAAATGCAGTTGTTTGTGAGCATTTTGTTTTCAGAGAGCGCTGCGTTCAGCAGTGTGTTTAGACATGAGCTCCGAGATGTCCGTCTGAGAATTATACATGACTGCACGTCTTTTAAAGGCATTTAAATAAAAACACTCCAGAGATTCAACACAATAAATATAGAAGAATATTTTTAAAGACCTGCATTGGGTGCAAATTACGTTTTTCATAGGCTTAACTTTAACATGAGATGCAAGGCTGCATTTATGTGTCTGTTAACAAAGACATCATTTGCACGTCTTTTAAAGGTATTTTAATACAAACACTCCAGCGATTCAACACAATAATAGTTCAGTCATATAATAAAAAGTTTAAATGCTTGCTTATTTCTGCTTTTCGGCTCAACCGCACGGCAACGCGACGCGGCTTTGAAGCAGGCGCTCATCACTTATTCCAGTATGGCAAGCCGTTTTAACCTAAAATACACATATTAATCCACTATGGTGTTCTGGGCTGGCCCTTTTGCCCGAAGGCTGCCCAATTTGGCTCTCCAAGCCAACATTTAAAGTTTGTCATCGAACTTTAGCTTCTAGTTATTATATGTTATTATTCTTATGACCTAAGAAAATTTCTGACAGCTACTCCTCCGAGGCCTTTGAAGCCACAAGGCCCAAACTTGGCAGAGACCTGGGCCCTTGTCCCGAAAGAGTTGCTATATCTATTTGGACTGATCACATTTACAGTTGATTTATTATGAATTTTTGAAAATGACACATTTCCCATTGAATTACATGGGCTGAGAAAAAATGCGCCCTCTAACAGTAATACCTCTCGACTGAAGAGGCGGGACTCAAACCTCTTACTTACAGTCACTCTGAAATCGGTGGAAATACAAATAAATACCGCCTTAAAAATTTTAATATTACAGCGATTTAACTCTAAATACCCATTAGAACATATCAACAGCTAAATTCAGTGGTTTGTGAGTAGTTCTTGTAAAAGAAAAGCTCAGCCGTCAGCAAGTAGGCTACTCTCTCTCTACATGTGCTCACAAAAACCTAATTTGCACGAATTAGAACGCCTTTAAAATTAATATATTTCAGCGATTTATTTGTAAATACCCATTAGAACACATCAACAAATCAGCCTTTTGTGATCTGTTTTATTTCAAAGTTAAAGCACTGTCTTCAGCATGTGTTATACAGACGAGCTTTCAAGGCTCGGAGCTAACTTACCCGACTGAGAATGACTGCACGTCTTTTAAATGCCTTTAAATAAAAACACTCCAGCGATCCAACACAATCAATATACAAGAATATTTTAAAGAACTACATTAGCTGTAAATTAGCTATTCAATAGGTTTCACAAACGAACATGTAACCGAGCTGTGACTTAGTTTCACTTTGACTTCGGTGGAAAATGCATATAAATAACGCCTTTAAAATCACAATATTCCAGCCATTTAATTGTAAATACCCATTAGAACACATCAAGACCTGAATTCAGCTGTTTGAGCGAATTTATTCAAAACCCTAAGCATTTCCTTCACCGCATACAGGTTGCCTCCAACGAGTATACATGGAGACGAACGACATAATTTGCACGAATTTGACCGCCTTTAAAATTACAATATTGCAGCGATTTAATTCAGTCCACCAATTAGAAAATATCAACAGCTAAATGCAGTTGTTAGTGAGCATTTTTTTCATACAGACAGCGCTGTGTTCAGCAGTGTGTTACACATGAGCTCTGACATGTCCGACTGACAATTATACATGACTGAACGTCTTTTAAAGGCATTTAAATACAAACACTCCAGCGATTAAACACAATAATAGTACAATAATATATTACACAGCTTAAATGCTTGCTTATTTCTGCTTTTCGGCTCAAACGCACAGCAACGCGTCGTGGCTTTCAACCACGCTTGTTGTATGGCAAGCCGTTTTAACCTAAAATACACATGAATCCACTATGGCAAGCTGTTTTAGCCTAAAATATACTAAGCATTACTTATGTAATAGCATTTTTACTACTAATAATTCAATCACAGAGCTCTAAGTGTTCTGGGCTGGCCCTTTTGCCCGAAGGCTGCCCGGTTTGCTTCTCCAAGCCAACATTTAAAGTTTGTCATCGAACTTTAGCTTCTAGTTATTATTATTATTATATTTTATTATTCTTATGAGCTAAAGAAATTTCTGACACCTACTCCTCCGAGGCCTTTGAAGCCACAAGGCCCAAACTTGGCAGAGACCTGGGCCCTGGTCCCGAAAGAGTTGCTATATCTATTTGGACTGATCAGATGTACAGTTGATTTATTATTAATTTTTGAATATGACAAATTTCCCAATGAATTACATGGGCTGAGAAAAAATGCGCCCTCTAACAGTAATACCTCTCGACTGAAGAGGCGGGATTCAAACCTCTTACTTACAGTCACTCTGAAAACGGTGGAAATAGAAATAAATACCGCCTTAAAAATGTAAATATTACAGCGATTTAACTCTAAATACCCATTAGAACATATCAACAGCTAAATTCAGTGGTTTGTGAGTATTTCTTGTAAAAGAAAAGCTCGCACCCGTCAGCGCTTATACAAGCCGTCGGCATGTACTCTCTCTGTATGTGCTCATAAACAACATAATTTGCACGAATTAGAACGCCTTTAAAATTAATATATTTCAGCGATTTGTTTGTAAATACCCATTAGAACACATCAACAAATCAGCCTTTTGTGATCTGTTTTATTTCAAAGTTAAAGCACTGTCTTCAGCAAATGTGTTATACAGACGAGCTTTCACGGGTCGGAGCTAACTTACTCGACTGAGAATTATGACTGCACGTCTTTTAAAAGCATTTAAATAAAAACACTCTAGCGATCCAACACAATAAATATAGAAGAATATTTTAAAGAACTACATTAGCTGCAAATGAGCTATTCAGTTTCACTAACGACCATGTTACCGAGCTGTGACCTATACTTTCACTTTGACTTCGGTGGAAAATGCATATAAATAACGCCTTTAAAATTACAATATTCCAGCCATTTAATTGTAAATACCCATTAGAACACATCAAGACCTGAATTCAGCTGTTTGAGCGAATTTATTCAAAACCCTAAGCATTTCCTTCACCGCGTACAGATTGCTTTCAACGAGTATACATGGAGATGAACGACATAATTTGCACGAATTAGAACGCCTTTAAAATTAATATATTGCAGCGATTTAATTCAGTCCACCCATTAGAAAATATCAACAGCTAAATGCAGTTGTTTGTGAGCATTTTGTATTCATACAGAGAGCGATGTGTTTAGCAGTGTGTTAGACAGCTCCGAGATGTCCGACTGACAATTATACATGACTGCACGTCTTTTAAAGGCATTTAAATACAAACACTCCAGCGATTGCACACAATAAATATAGAAGAATATTTTAAAGACCTACATTGAGTGCAAATGACTTTTTTCATAGGCTTAACTAACTAACATGAGATGCACGGCTGCATTTATGTGTCTGTTAACAAAGACATCATTTTCACTTCTTTTAAAGGTATTTTAATACAAACACTCCAGCGATTCAACACAATAATAGTACAGTGATATAATAAAAAGGTTAAATGCTTGAATATTTCTGCTTTTCGGCTCAACCGCACGGCAACGCGACGCGGCTTTGAAGCAGGCGCTCTTTGCATATTCCAGTATGGCAAGCTCTTTTAACCTAAAATCCACACGATCCTCTATGGCAAGATGTTTTAGCCTAAAATAAACTAAGCATTTCTTGTCATACTGCCATTTTTACTATCAACAATTAAATTAGAGAGCTCTAAGTGTTCTGGGCTGGCCCTTTTGCCCCAATGCTGCCCGGTTTGCTTCTCCAAGCCAACATTTAAAGTTTGTCATCGAACTTTAGCTTCTAGTTATGTTGGCTTGGAGAGCCAACATACTGTTATGCTATTTAAACTTATTATTATTATTATTATATTTTATTATTCTTATGACCTAAAGAAATTTCTGACAGCTACTCCTCCGAGGCCTTTGAAGCCACAAGGCCCAAACTTGGCAGAGACCTGGGCCCTTGTCCCGAAAGAGTTGCTATATCTATTTGGACTGATCAGATGTACAGTTGATTTATTATTAATTTTTGAATATGACAAATTTCCCAATGAATTACATGGGCTGAGAAAAAATGCGCCCTCTAATAGTAATACCTCTCCACTGAAGAGGCGGGACTCAAAACTCTTACTTACAGTCACTCTGAAATCGGTGGAAATACAAATAAATATCGCCTTAAAAATTTAATTATTACAGCGATTTAACTCTAAATACCCATTAGAACATATCAACAGCAAAATTCAGTGGTTTGTGAGTAGTTCTTGTAAAAGAAAAGCTCGCACCCTTCAGCGCTTATACAAGCCGTCAGCACGCACTCTCTCTGTATGTGCTCATAAACAACATAAATTGCACGAATTAGAACGCCTTTAAAATAAATATATTTCAGCGATTTATTTGTAAATACCCATTAGAACACATCAACAAATCAGCCTTTTGTGATCTGTTTTATTTCAAAGTTAAAGCAGTGTCTTCAGCAAATGTGTTATACAGACGAGCTTTCACGGCTCGGAGCTAACTTACCCGACTGAGAATTATACATGACTGCACGTCTTTTAAAAGCATTTAAATAAAAACACTCCAGCGATCCAACACAATAAATATACAAGAATATTTTAAAGAACTACATTAGCTGCAAATGAGCTTTTCAATACGTTTCACTAACGAACATGTTACCGAGCTGTGACCTATACTTTCACTTTGACTTCGGTGGAAAATGCATATAAATAACGCCTTTAAAATTACAATATTCCAGCCATTTAATTGTAAATACCCATTAGAACACATCAAGACCTGAATTCAGCTGTTTGAGCGAATTTATTGAAAACCCTAAGCATTTCCTTTACCGCATACAGATTGCTTTCAACGAGTTTACATGGAGACGAACGACATAATTTGCACGAATTAGAACGCCTTTAAAATTACAATATTGCAGCGATTTAATTCATTCCACCCATTAGAAAATATCAACAGCTAAATGCAGTTGTTTGTGAGCATTTTGTTTTTACACAGAGAGCGCTGCGTTCAGCAGTGTTTTAGACACGAGCTCCGAGATGTCCGTCTGAGAATTATACATGACTGCACGTCTTTTAAAGGCATTTAAATAAAAACACTCCAGCGATTGCACACAATAAATATAGAAGAATATTTTAAAGATCTACATTGGGTGCAAATGACTTTTTTCATAGGCTTAACTAACTAACATGAGATGCACGGCTGCATTTATGTGTCTGTTAACAAAGACATCATTTGCACGTCTTTTAAAGGTATTTTAATACAAACACTCCAGCGATTCAACACAATAATAGAACAGTCAAATAATAAAAAGGTTAAATGCTTGCTTATTTCTGCTTTTCGCCTCAACCGCACGGCAACGCGACGCGGCTTTGAAGCAGGCGCTCATCGCATATTCCAGTATGGCAAGCCGTTTTAACCTAAAATCCACACACGATGCTCTATGGCAAGCTGTTTTAGCCTAAAATATACTAAGCATTTCTTGTCGTACTGCCATTTTTACTAGCAACAATTCAATTAGAGAGCTCTAAGTGTTCTGGGCTGGCCCTTTTGCCCCAAGGCTGCCCGGTTTGGCTCTCCAAGCCAACATTTAAAGTTTGTCATCGAACTTTAGCTTCTAGTTATGTTGGCTTGGAGAAGCCAACATATTGTTATGCTATTTAAACTTATTATTATTATTATTATTATTAAAATTCTTCTGAGACTAAAATTCTATACGCTACTCCTCCTAGAGCTTTAAGGCTACAAGCCCCAAACTTGGCAGAGACCTGGGCCCTTGTCCCGAAAGTGTTGCTATATCTATTTGGACTGATCAGATTTACAGTTGATTTATTATTAATTTTTTTACATTAAAAATTCCTAAAATTTCGCCCTCTAATGGAGCAATACCTCTCCACTGAATGGAACTCTCCACTGAATGGAAATATGTTCCATAGATTTGAATGGGCTGAGAAAAAAAGCGCCCTCTAAAGGAGTAATTCCTCTCTACTCAACAGGAGATCGCTGAGCTCTGACCAACTTCCACTTTGACTTCGATGGAAAATGCAAATAAATAACGCCTTTAAAATTAAAATATTCCAGCGATTTAATTGTAAATACCCATTAGAACACATCAAGACCTGAATTCAGCTATTTGAGCTAATTTATTCAAAACTCTAAGCATTCCTTCATCGTGTACAGCTTCAGCACGTACTCTCTCTGTATATCTGCTCACAAACGACCTAATTTGCACGAATTAGAACGCCTTTAAAATTAAAACATTACAACGATTTAACTCTAAATACCCATTACAACACATCAACAGCTAAATCAGTTTGTGATCTGTTTTATTTCAAAGTTGAAGTACTGTCTTCAGCAAATGTGTTATACAGACGAGCTTCATGGCTCGGAGCTAACTTACCCGACTGAGAATTATACATGACTGAACGTCTTTTAAAAGCATTTAAATAAAAACACTCCAGCGATTGTACACTATAAATATAGAAGACTATTTTAAAAGAGCTACATTGGGTGTAAATGAGCTATTTCAAACGTTTTACTAACGAACATGAGATGTATGGCTGCATTATCAGTCTGTCAACAAAGAATTCATTTGCACGTCTTTTAAAGGTAATCAAATAAAAACATTCCAGCGATTGCACACAATAAATATAGAAGAATATTTTAAAGAGCTGCATTGAGTGCAAATGAGCTGTTTGCACTGCTCAGTTCTTCGTCTGCATCATCAAAGACATCATTTGCACGTCTTTTAAAGGTATTTAAATACAAAAACTGCAGCGATTTAACACAATAATAGTATAGTAATATATTACAAAGGTTAAATGCTTGCTTATTTCTGCTTTTCGGCTCAACCGCACTGCAACGCGACGCGGCTTTGAAGCAGGCGCTCATCACATATTCTAGTATGGCAAGCCGTTTTAACCTAAAATCCACACACGATCCTCTATGGCAAGCTGTTTTAGCCTAAAATATACTAAGCATTTCTAGTCGTACTGCCATTTTTACTAGCAACAATTCAATTACAGAGCTCTAAGTGTTCTGGGCTGGCCCTTTTGCCCCAAGGCTGCCCGGTTTGCTTCTCCAAGCCAACATTTAAAGTTTGTCATCGAACTTTAGCTTCTAGTTATTATTCTTCTTCTGAGACCAAAATTTTCTGACTGCTACTCCTCCTAGAGCTTTAACTCTACAAACTCCAAACTCAGCCCAGATCTTCATACTGGTCTAACTCGAGTTGCTATATCTTTTCTAACTAATCGGACTTACGGTTTTCCTAAAAATCCCGATTAAAACTGGGAATAAAATCTCATTGACTTACATTGACGGAATGTTCAAACTCCAACTGTCAAAATTCAAATTTAAACTGCCAGAATCCTTTGAGACTCAAATCAGGCTTCCCTTCTATCTACTATTTCTAATCCGATCAAACTCATTTAAACTCATCTATCTATCTATCTATCTATCTATCTATCTATCTATCTATCTATCTATCTATCTATCTATCTATCTATCTATCTATCTATCTATCTATCTATCTATCTATCTATTAATCTATCTATCTATTAATCTGTCTATCTATCAATCTGTCTATCTATCAATCTGTCTATCTATAAATCTGTCTATCTATAAATCTGTCTATCTATTAATCTATCTATCTATTAATCTGTCTATCCATTAATCTATCTATCTATAAATCTATCTATTAATCTATCTATCTATAAATCTATCCATCTATAAATCTGTCTATCTATAAATCTATCTATTAATCTATCTATTAATCTATCTATAAATCTATCTATCTATAAATCTGTCTATCTATAAATCTATCCATCTATTAATCTATCTATCTATCTTTCTATCTCTCCATCTTAATCATGCTAACAATATGCTAATCATGCTAAAATCATGCTAGTGACTTGCTAGTCATGCTAAATTCATGTTAGCGACTTGCTAGTCATGCTAAATTCATGTTAGCGACTTGCTAGTCATGCTAAAATCATGCTAGCGACTTGCTAAAACCTTGCTAGCGACTTGCTAGTCATGCTAAAATCATGCTAGCAACTTGCTAATCATGCTTAATTCGTGCTAGCGTCTTGCTAGTCATGCTAAAATCATGCTAGTGACTTGCTAGTCATGCTAAAATCATGGTAGTGACTTGCTAATCATGTTAAAATCATGCTAGCGACTTGCTAGTCTTGCTAAAATCATGTTAGCGACTTGCTAGTAATGCTAAAATCATGCTAGTGACTTGCTAGTAATGATAAAATCATGCTAGCGACTTTGCTAGTCAGGCTAAAATCATGCTAGGGACTTGCTAGTCATGCTAAAATCATGCTAGTGACTTTGCTAATCATACTAAAATCATGCTAGCGACTTGCTTTTCATGCTAAAATCATGATAGCGACATGCTAAAATCATGCTAGCGACTTTCTAGTAATGCTAAAATCATGCTAGTGACTTGCTAATCATGCTAAAATCATGCTAGCGACTTGCTTGTCATGCTAAAATCATGCTAGCGATTTGTTAAAATCATGCTAGTGACTTGCTAGTCATGCTAAAATCATGCTAGCGACTTGCTAATCATGTTAAAATCATGCTAGCGACTTGCTTGTCATGCTAAAATCATGCTACCGACTTGCTAATCATGTTAAAATCATGCTAGCGATTTGCTTGTCATGCTAAAATCATGCTACCGACTTGCTAATCATGCTAAAATCATGCTAGCGACTTGCTAGTCATGCTAAAATCATGCTAGTGACTTGCTAGTCGTGCTAGGATCATGCTAGTAACTTGTTAGTCATGCTAGTATCATCCTAAAATCATGCTAGCGATTTGCTTGTCATGCTAAAATCATGCTACCGACTTGCTAATCATGCTAAAATCATGCTAGCAACTTGCTAGTCATGCTAAAATCATGCTAGCGACTTGCTAGTCATGCTAAAATCATGCTAGCGACTTGCTAGTCATGCTAAAATCATGCTAGTGACTTGCTAGTCGTGCTAGGATCATGCTAGTAACTTGTTAGTCATGCTTGTCTATCTATAAATCTATCCATCTATTAATCTGTCTATCTATAAATCTATATCTATTAATCTATCTATCTATTAATCTGTCTATCTATAAATCTATATCTATTAATCTATCTATCTATAAATCTGTCTATCTATAAATCTATATCTATTAATCTATCTATCTATAAATCTGTATATAAATCTGTCTATAAATCTATCTGTCTATAAATCTATATATCTATTAATCTATCTATAAATCTGTCTATTAATCTGTCTATAAATCTATCTGTCTATAAATCTATCTATCTATAAATCTATCTATAAATCTGTCTATAAATCTATCTATCTATAAATCTGTCTATTAATCTGTCTATAAATCTATCTGTCTATAAATCTATCCATCTATAAATCTGTCTATCCGTTTAAGCTTTAAAACTACTTTAAACTTAAAACTATTTCAGACTGAAAACCTTCAAACTTAAATCTTTTCAAACTTTTTCTATCTTTAAACTTTAAAAACTAATCAAACTGCTTAAAGCTTTCAAAACTTCTTTAAACTTTAAGGCAAAGCTTTCTCAAGCCAACTTAAAGTTTGTCTCGACGAACTTTTTTATCTAGTTATGTTGGCTTGGAGAAGCCAACATATTGTTATGCTATTTAAACTTATTATTATTATTATTATTATTAAAATTCTTCTGAGACTAAAATTCTATACGCTACTCCTCCTAGAGCTTTAAGGCTACAAGCCCCAAACTTGGCAGAGACCTGGGCCCTTGTCCCGAAAGTGTTGCTATATCTATTTGGACTGATCAGATTTACAGTTGATTTATTATTAATTTTTTTACATTAAAAATTCCTAAAATTTCGCCCTCTAATGGAGCAATACCTCTCCACTGAATGGAACTCTCCACTGAATGGAAATATGTTCCATAGATTTGAATGGGCTGAGAAAAAAAGCGCCCTCTAAAGGAGTAATTCCTCTCTACTCAACAGGAGATCGCTGAGCTCTGACCAACTTCCACTTTGACTTCGATGGAAAATGCAAATAAATAACGCCTTTAAAATTAAAATATTCCAGCGATTTAATTGTAAATACCCATTAGAACACATCAAGACCTGAATTCAGCTATTTGAGCTAATTTATTCAAAACTCTAAGCATTCCTTCATCGTGTACAGCTTCAGCACGTACTCTCTCTGTATATCTGCTCACAAACGACCTAATTTGCACGAATTAGAACGCCTTTAAAATTAAAACATTACAACGATTTAACTCTAAATACCCATTACAACACATCAACAGCTAAATCAGTTTGTGATCTGTTTTATTTCAAAGTTGAAGTACTGTCTTCAGCAAATGTGTTATACAGACGAGCTTCATGGCTCGGAGCTAACTTACCCGACTGAGAATTATACATGACTGAACGTCTTTTAAAAGCATTTAAATAAAAACACTCCAGCGATTGTACACTATAAATATAGAAGACTATTTTAAAAGAGCTACATTGGGTGTAAATGAGCTATTTCAAACGTTTTACTAACGAACATGAGATGTATGGCTGCATTATCAGTCTGTCAACAAAGAATTCATTTGCACGTCTTTTAAAGGTAATCAAATAAAAACATTCCAGCGATTGCACACAATAAATATAGAAGAATATTTTAAAGAGCTGCATTGAGTGCAAATGAGCTGTTTGCACTGCTCAGTTCTTCGTCTGCATCATCAAAGACATCATTTGCACGTCTTTTAAAGGTATTTAAATACAAAAACTGCAGCGATTTAACACAATAATAGTATAGTAATATATTACAAAGGTTAAATGCTTGCTTATTTCTGCTTTTCGGCTCAACCGCACTGCAACGCGACGCGGCTTTGAAGCAGGCGCTCATCACATATTCTAGTATGGCAAGCCGTTTTAACCTAAAATCCACACACGATCCTCTATGTTTTAGCCTAAAATATACTAAGCATTTCTAGTCGTACTGCCATTTTTACTAGCAACAATTCAATTACAGAGCTCTAAGTGTTCTGGGCTGGCCCTTTTGCCCCAATGCTGCCCGGTTTGCTTCTCCAAGCCAACATTTAAAGTTTGTCATCGAACTTTAGCTTCTAGTTCTTATTCTTCTTCCTTGCCAAAAATTTTCTGACTGCTACTCCTCCTAGAGCTTTAACTCTACAAACTCCAAACTCAGCCCATATCTTCAGTCTGGTCTAACTCGAGTTGCTATATCTTTTCTAACTGATCGGACTTACGGTTTTCCTAAAAATGCTGATTAAAATTGGGAAAAATCTAATTGATTTACATTGACGGAATGTTCAAATGAGCCAAGACTTTTCAAACTCCAACTGTCAAAATTCAAATTTAAACTCCCAGAATCCTTTGAGACTCAATCAGGCTTCCCTTCTATCTACTATTTCTAATCCATTCAAACTCATTTAAACTCATCTGTCTGTCTGTCTGTCTGTCTGTCTGTCTATCTATCTATAAATCTATATCTATTAATCTGTCTATCTATAAATCTATATCTATAAATCTATCTATCTATCTATCTATCTATCTATCTATCTATCTATCTATCTATCTATCTATCTATCTATTAATCTGTTTATCTATAAATCTGTCTATCTATTAATCTATCCATCTATTAATCTGTCTATCTATAAATCTATCCATCTATTAATCTGTCTATCTATAAATCTGTCTATCTATTAATCTATCCATCTATTAATCTGTCTATCTATTAATCTATCCATCTATTAATCTGTCTATCTATAAATCTATCTATCTATTAATCTATCCATCTATTAATCTATCCATCTATAAATCTGTCTATCTATTAATCTATCCATCTATTAATCTGTCTATCTATAAATCTGTCTATCTATTAATCTATCCATCTATTAATCTGTCTATCTATTAATCTATCCATCTATTAATCTGTCTATCTATAAATCTATATCTATTAATCTGTCTATCTATATCTATAAATCTGTCTATCTATAAATCTATATCTATAAATCTGTCTATCTATAAATCTATATCTATCTATCTATCTATCTATCTATCTATCTATCTATCTATCTATCTATCTATCTATCTATTAATCTGTTTATCTATAAATCTATCTATTAATATGTCTATCTCTCCATCTAAATGATGCTAACAATATGCTAATCATGCTAAAATCATGCTAGTGACTTGCTAGTAATGCTAAAATCATGCTAGCGACTTGCTAGTAATGTTAAAATCATGCTAGCTACTTGCTAGTCATGCTAAAATCATGCTAGCGACTTGCTAGTCATGCTAAAATCATGCTAGCGACTTTGCTAGTCATGCTAAAATAATGCAAGCGACTTGCTAGTCATGCTAAAATCATGCTAGCGACTTGCTAGTCTTGCTAAAATCATGTTAGCTACTTGCTGGTCATGCTAAAATCATGCTAGCGACTTGCTAATCATGTTAAAATCATGCTAGCGACTTGCTAGTCTTGCTAAAATCATGTTAGCAACTTGCTAGTCATGTTAAAATCATGCCAGCAACATGCTAGTAACAGCCCTGGGTAACCTAGTAACCGCATAGCAACACCTTAGCAACCACCTCAGGTACCTTAGCAACCGCATAGCAACACCTTAGCAACCACCCTGGGTACCTTAGCAACCACATAGCAACACCTTAGCAACCACCATGGGTACCTTAGCAACCACATAGCAACACCTTAGCAACCACCCCAGGTACCCTAGCAACCGCATAGCAACACCTTAGCAACCACCCTGTGTACCCTAGCAACCGCATAGCAACACCTTAGCAACCACATAGCAACACCTTAGCAACCACCCCGGGTACCTTAGCAACCACATAGCAACACCTTAGCAACCACCCCGTGTACCTTAGCAACCGCATAGCAACACCTTAGCAACCACCCGGGTACCTTAGCAACCGAATAGCAACACCCTAGCAACCACCCCAGACACCACAGCTATCTATCTATCTATCTATCTATCTATCTATCTATCTATCTATCTATCTATCTATCTATCTATCTATCTATCTATCTATCTATCTTCAATCTTTAAAACTGCTAAAAACTTTAAACTATTTCAGACTGAAACCCATCAAACTTAAAACTTTTTAAACTTTTACTACTTTTTAAAGCTTTCAAAACTTCTTTAAACTTTAAGGCAAAGCTTTCTCAAGCCAACTTAAAGTTTGTCTCGACGAACTTTTTTATCTAGTTATGTTGGCTTGGAGAAGCCAACATATTGTTATGCTATTTAAACTTATTATTATTATGTTGGCTTGGAGAGCCAACATACTGTTATGCTATTTAAACTTATTATTATTATAGTTATTATTCTTATGACCTAAGAAAATTTCTGACAGCTACTCCTCCGAGGCCTTTGAAGCCACAAGGCCCAAACTTGGCAGAGACCTGGGCCCTTGTCCCGAAAGATATGCTATATCTATTTGGACTGATCAGATGTACAGTTGATTTATTATTAATTTTTGAATATGACAAATTTCCCAATGAATTACATGGGCTGAGAAAAAATGCGCCCTCTAACAGTAATACCTCTCGACTGAAGAGGCGGGATTCAAACCTCTTACTTACAGTCACTCTGAAAACGGTGGAAATAGAAATAAATACCGCCTTAAAAATGTAAATATTACAGCGATTTAACTCTAAATACCCATTAGAACATATCAACAGCTAAATTCAGTGGTTTGTGAGTAGTTCTTGTAAAAGAAAAGCTCGCATCCGTCAGCGCTTATACAAGCCGTCGGCATGTACTCTCTCTGTATGTGCTCATAAACAACATAATTTGCACGAATTAGAACGCCTTTAAAATTAATATATTTCAGCGATTTATTTGTAAATACCCATTAGAACACATCAACAAATCAGCCTTTTGTGATCTGTTTTATTTCAAAGTTAAAGCACTGTCTTCAGCAAATGTGTCATACAGGCGAGCTTTCACGGATCGGAGCTAACTTACCCGACTGAGAATTATACATGACTGCACGTCTTTTAAAAGCATTTAAATAAAAACACTCCAGCGATCCAACGCAATCAATATACAAGAATATTTTAAAGAACTACATTAGCTGCAAATAAGCTGTTCAGTTTCACTAACAAACATGTTACCGAGCTGTGACTTACTTTCACTTTGAATTTGCATTTACATTTACATTTACATTTATTCATTTAGCCGACGCTTTTATCCAAAGCGACTTACAATTGGGAATACAACAAGTGATTCATCCTAAGGAGGCAGATCAACATAGGAAGTGTTCAAAAATACCATATATCAGGCGTTGTTAGAAGAGTGCAGGCTAGAAGGAGAAGATCAAGAAAGAGAGGAAAAACAGGCTAGAAGGGAGGATATTTTTTTTTTTTTTTTTTTTTTTTTTTATTGAGTCAGATAGTGTCGAAAAAGATGGGTTTTCAGCAGTCGTTTGAAAGCTGTTAAGGAGTCTGCATTCCGGATAGGGGTGGGAAGATCATTCCACCAGGCAGGAACGTTGAACGAGAATGTTCTGGACAGTGATTTCATGCCTCTCTGTGGTGGTACAATGAGGCGTCTTTCACTAGAGGATCTCAGTCTTCTGGAAGGAGTGTAGATGTGTAGTAGTGAATGGAGGTAGGCAGGTGATGATCCGGTGGCTGTCCTATAGGCCAGCATCAGTGTCTTGAATTTGATGCGTGCTGTAACCGGTAGCCAGTGCAGGGATATGAAGAGAGGTGTAACATGGGCCTTTTTGGGCTCGTTGAAGACCAGTCGTGCTGCTGCATTCTGAATCATTTGTAGAGGCTTGATTGTACATGCTGGAAGACCAGCTAAAAGAGCATTGCAGTAGTCCAGCCTGGAAATGACCAGGGCCTGGACGAGGAGTTGTGTAGCATGCTCTGTTAGGAAGGGCCTGATCTTTCTGATGTTGTACAATGCAAACCTGCAAGATCGAGCGGTCTTAGCTATGTGGTCTTTAAAAGTCAGTTGGTTGTCAAAGATAACACCCAGATTTCTGGCTGAAGTTGATGGGGTAATTGTTGATGAACCTAACTGGATGGAGAAGTCATGCTGTAGAGATGGAGTGGCAGGAAAGATAAGGAGTTCCGTCTTTGCTAGATTGAGCTGTAGATGGTGTTCCTTCATCCATGCAGAGATATCCGCTAGGCAACCTGAGATCCGTGCAGCTACCGATGGATCGTCTGGTTTGAAAGAAAGATAGAGCTGTGTGTCATCAGCATAGCAATGGTAGGAGAAGCCATGTGCCTGTATGATGGGGCCCAGAGATGTAGTGTATATGGAGAAGAGGAGAGGTCCAAGAACTGAACCCTGAGGAACCCCAGTGACCAGTTGATGAGTTTTGGATACCTCGCCTCCCCAGGCCACTCTGAAAGACCTACCAGAGAGGTAGGATTTGAACCAGCGAAGTGAAGTCCCTGTAATACCCAGCATTGAGAGGGTGGACAGGAGGATCTGGTGATTCACAGTGTCAAAAGCTGCAGATAGGTCCAGCAAGATGAGTACCGATGATTTGGACTCAGCTTTTGCCGTCCGCAAGGCTTCAGTGACAGACAGTAGCGCAGTCTCAGTTGAATGGCCGCTTCTGAACCCTGATTGGTTAGAGTCCAGTAGATTGTTCTGTGAGAGGAATAAGGATAGCTGGTTGAAAACAGCCCGTTCCAGTGTTTTTGCTATGAATGGAAGGAGGGAGACAGGTCTGTAGTTGTCTATGAGTGAGGAGTTAAGTGTAGGTTTTTTGAGCAGTGGGGTTACCCGGGCCTGCTTAAATGTAGTGGGAAAAGTGCCTGTGAGAAGAGATGTGTTGATGATGTGTGTGAGCGCCGGTAGGATTGTAGGGGAGATTGCTTGGAGAAGGTGTGAGGGGATAGGATCTAAAGGACATGTCGTCGGATGGCTGGAGAGGAAAAGTTTGGTTACTTCTGCCTCCGAGCAAGGACAGAAGGAGAAGTGGGGGGTTCCAGCCGTGATTGTGGTCAATTTTAGTTCCTGTATGTGTGGAGCTGAGAACTTATTATTGATCGATGTAGTTTTGTCTGTAAAAAATGTGGCGAAATCATCAGCTGTTATAGAAGTTGTGGGAGGTGGTGGAGGGGGACAAAGCAGTGTATTAAATGTTTTGAAAAGGTTGCGTGCGTCCGGGGAATTGTTGATCCTGTTGTGGAAGTATGAAGATTTGGCTGTATGTACTTGGGTAGCGAAAGATGAGAGCATAGACCGATACATACTGAGGTCGGATGGATCCTTAGATTTGTGCCATTTTCTCTCAGCTGCCCTAAGTTTGGAACGATGCTCACGAAGAACATCGGATAACCAAGGGGTTGTCGGAGCAGATCGTGCTGGCCTGGAGGAGAGAGGGCATATAGCATCTAGACAGGAGGTAATAGTGGAGCATAAGGTGTCAGTTGCTGCATTAGTGTCCAGGGATGAGAAGTGAGTAGGAGAGGGAAGGGAGGAGGATACTAAAGAAGAAAGATGGGAGTGTGAGAGAGAGCGTAGGTTTCTTCTAAAAGTAACAGGTAGAGGGGTTGGGTGTGCACAAGTAGCAAGATGTAGGTCAAATGTAATGAAGAAGTGGTCAGAGATGTGTAGGGGTTTGACCACAATATTGTCTGAAATACAATTTCGCATGTAAATGAGATCAAGTTGGTTGCCAGATTTATGAGTGCATGTAGTGATAACACGTTGTAGATCAAATGAAGCTAGAAGTGAATTGAAGTCAGCAGCATAGGGTTTGTCAAGGTGAATGTTGAGGTCCCCAAAGACTAGAAGTGGGCTGCCATCCTCTGGAAACGAGGACAGCAGCCCATCCAGCTCTTCTAAGAAGATGCCAAGTTGAGTAGGAGGGCGGTAGATTACCACAATGTGGAGTTCGATAGGAGATGTTACAGTGATTGTATGAGATTCAAATGAACTATAATTGCATAGAGGAGAATGGGTTGAGTATTTCCAGTTGTTAGAAATAAGAAGTCCCGTCCCCCCACCCCTTCCAGTCTGACGAGGGGTGTGAGAGAAGGAAAAGTTATTAGAAAGAGCAGCTGGGGTTGCAGAGTCTTCTGGACGAATCCAGGTCTCAGTCAAGCCTAGAATGCTCAAACCAGATTGCACAGAAAATGCTGAAATGAAGTCAGATTTGTTGACAGCTGATTGACAGTTCCAGAGTCCAACCGTGAAAGAGAAAGGTTCAGTGGAAGAAGTGTCGATAGGACGCAGGTTAGAAATATTGCGTCGACGTGTGCGTGTGATATTAGTGCGGTGTGAAGAGACCACCGGAATGAGTTGGAAACACATGATAGAGGAGGACAGAAAGAAGAGTGAAATAAAGGAGAGGAGTACTTAAGTGCGTTGTCGGTGTCGTTGCTCGGAGAAGTCGCGCAGGAAAAGTCGCAGTCTTTACTCTCGTCGGTCTTCACGCGAGGAGGCTGAACGCTTCCGCTGACGCTTCAGCGTCAGCTGTTCTGACGCAGTTAAATAGACAACCAAACAGTGCTTCAATGATAAAAGCTAGGGACGCCTCCTAGGCTCAGTGAGCCGCGAATGTCTCGCCCGCACGCAAAATGGCTCAATCGAAACTCAAAAAGCAACAGCTTCGCACTTGTAATAGCTCCAGAAGGGAACGATATGACAAAAACAAAAGCTTCCCTTGGCCGTACGCTCAGTTATCAATTTTAATGATTGCAATAAAAACTAGAATTTAAAGCAAAAACAATCGCAGGACAAATAACAGAAGAACACTCCTTTTCTAACAGTGAATAGATGTAAATAAAACAAACGAATAATTAAATAGAACAACAGAGTACTTTAAGAAGCAGCTCAAAATTAATATTAACGAATAAGTGAATAGAAACTACAGAGTGCGTTTTAGAAGCAGCTCAAATTTAATATTAACCAATAAGTAAATAGAAACTACAGAGTGCGTTTTAGAAGCAGCTCAAATGTAATATTAACCAATAAGTAAATAGAAACTACAGAGTGCGTTTTAGAAGCAGCTCAAATGTAATATTAACCAATAAGTAAATAGAAACTACAGAGTGCGTTTTAGAAGCAGCTCAAATTTAATATTAACCAATAAGTGAATAGAAACTACAGAGTGCTTAAGAGAACAGCGGCTTAAAATTAATACTTAGGAATAAGTAATTAAACAGAAACGACAAAGTGCTTTTAGCAGCAACTCTAAGTAACGACCGCCTAGTGAAATAGTATTAAAGTAGACACTTACGCGCCGTCGTTCTTTCTCGTCTGAGGACTGAACTCACTTTCTCACTTTCAATTTGGTGGAAAATGCATATAAATAATGCCTTTAAAATTACAATATTCCAGCCATTTAATTGTAAATACCCATTAGAACACATCAAGACCTGAATTCAGCTGTTTGAGCGAATTTATTGAAACCCCTAAGCATTTCCTTCACCGCGTACAGATTGCTTTCAACGAGTATACATGGAGACGAACGACATAATTTGCACGAATTAGAACGCCTTTAAAATTACAACATTGCAGCGATTTAATTCAGTCCACCCATTAGAAAATATCAACAGCTAAATGCAGTTGTTTGTGAGCATTTTGTTTTCATACAGAGAGCGCTGCATTCAGCAGTGTGTTAGACATGAGCTCCGAGATGTCCGACTGAGAATTATACATGACTGCACGTCTTTTAAAGGCATTTAAATAAAAACACTCCAGCGATTCAACACAATAAATATAGAAGAATATTTTAAAGACCTGCATTGGGTGCAAATGACGTTTTTCATAGGCTTAACTAACTAACATGAGATGCACGGCTGCATTTATGTGTCTGTTAACAAAGACATCATTTGCACGTCTTTTAAAGGTATTTTAATACAAACACTCCAGCGATTCAACACAATAATAGTTCAGTCATATAATAAAAAGTTTAAATGCTTGCTTATTTCTGCTTTTCGGCTCAACCGCATGGCAACGCGACGCGGCTTTGAAGCAGGCGCTCATCACTTATTCCAGTATGGCAAGCCATTTTAACCTAAAATACACATATTAATCCACTATGGTGTTCTGGGCTGGCCCTTTTGCCCGAAGGCTGCCCAATTTGGCTCTCCAAGCCAACATTTAAAGTTTGTCATCAAACTTTAGCTTCTAGTTATTATATTTTATTATTCTTATGAGCTAAAGAAATTTCTGACACCTACTCCTCCGAGGCCTTTGAAGCCACAAGGCCCAAACTTGGCAGAGACCTGGGCCCTGGTCCCGAAAGAGTTGCTATATCTATTTGGACTGATCAGATGTACAGTTGATTTATTATTAATTTTTGAATATGACAAATTTCCCAATGAATTACATGGGCTGAGAAAAAATGCGCCCTCTAACAGTAATACCTCTCGACTGAAGAGGCGGGATTCAAACCTCTTACTTACAGTCACTCTGAAAACGGTGGAAATACAAATAAATACCGCCTTAAAAATTTAAATATTACAGCGATTTAACTCTAAATACCCATTAGAACATATCAACAGCTAAATTCAGTGGTTTGTGAGTAGTTCTTGTAAAAGAAAAGCTCGCACCCTTCAGCGCTTATACAAGCCGTCAGCATGTACTCTCTCTGTATGTGCTCATAAACAACATAATTTGCACGAATTAGAACGCCTTTAAAATTAATATATTTCAGCGATTTATTTGTAAATACCCATTAGAACACATCAACAAATCTGCCTTTTGTGATCTGTTTTATTTCAAACTTAAAGCACTGTCTTCAGCAAATGTGTTATACAGACGAGCTTTCACGGGTCGGAGCTAACTTACTCGACTGAGAATATATTATACATGATTATACATGAGTGCACGTCTTTTAAAAGCATTTAAACAAAAACACTCTAGCGATCCAACACAATAAATATAGAAGAATATTTTAAAGAACAACATTAGCTGCAAATGAGCTATTCAGTAGGTTTCACTAACGAACATGTTACCGAGCTGTGACCTATACTTTCACTTTGACTTCGGTGGAAAATGCATATAAATAACGCCTTTAAAATTACAATATTCCAGCCATTTAATTGTAAATACCCATTAGAACACATCAAGACCTGAATTCAGCTGTTTGAGCGAATTTATTGAAACCCCTAAGCATTTCCTTCACCGCATACAGGTTGCCTTCAACGAGTATACATGGAGACGAACGACATAATTTGCACGAATTTGACCGCCTTTAAAATTACAATATTGCAGCGATTTAATTCAGTCCACCCATTAGAAAATATCAACAGCTAAATGCAGTTGTTTGTGAGTTTTTTTTTTTTCATACAGAGAGCGATGTGTTCAGCAGTGTGTTAAGACATGAGCTCCGAGATGTCCGTCTGAGAATTATACATGACTGCACGTCTTTTAAAGGCATGTAAATACAAACACTCCAGCGATTGCACACAATAAATATAGAATAATATTTTAAAGACCTGCATTGGGTGCAAATGACTTTTTTCATAGGCTTAACTAACTAACAGGAGATGCACGGCTGCATTATGTGTCAGTTAACAAAGACATCATTTGCACGTCTTTTAAAGGTATTTTAATACAAACACTCCAGCGATTCCACACAATAAATATAGAAGAATATTTTAAAGACCTACATTGAGTGCAAATGACTTTTTTCACAGGCTTAACTAACTAACATTGAATGCACTGCTCAGTCTTCGTCTGCATCAAAGACAGCATTTGCACGTCTTTTAAATGTATTTAAATACAAACACTCCAGCGATTTAACACAATAATAGTAGAGTAATATATTACACAGCTTAAATGCTTGCTTATTTCTGCTTTTAGGCTCAACCGCACAGCAACGCGTCATGGCTTTCAAGCACCCGCTGCACACTTGTTGTATGGCAAGCCGTTTTAACCTAAAATACACATAAATCCTCTATGGCAAGCTGTTTTAGCCTAAAATATACTAAGTATTACTTTTCGTGATAGCATTTTTACTAGCAATAATTCAATTACAGAGCTCTAAGTGTTCTGGGCTGGCCCTTTTGCCCGAAGGCTGCCCAATTCGGCTCTCCAAGCCAACATTTAAAGTTTGTCATCGAACTTTAGCTTCTAGTTATGTTGGCTTGGAGAAGCCAACATATTGTTATGCTATTTAAACTTATTATTATTATTATTATTATTATTATTATTATATTTTATTATTCTTATGAGCTAAAGAAATTTCTGACACCTACTCCTCCGAGGCCTTTGAAGCCACAAGGCCCAAACTTGGCAGAGACCTGGGCCCTGGTCCCGAAAGAGTTGCTATATCTATTTGGACTGATCAGATGTACAGTTGATTTATTATTAATTTTTGAATATGACAAATTTCCCAATGAATTACATGGGCTGAGAAAAAATGCGCCCTCTAACAGTAATACCTCTCGACTGAAGAGGCGGGATTCAAACCTCTTACTTACAGTCACTCTGAAAACGGTGGAAATAGAAATAAATACCGCCTTAAAAATGTAAATATTACAGCGATTTAACTCTAAATACCCATTAGAACATATCAACAGCTAAATTCAGTGGTTTGTGAGTATTTCTTGTAAAAGAAAAGCTCGCACCCGTCAGCGCTTATACAAGCCGTCGGCATGTACTCTCTCTGTATGTGCTCATAAACAACATAATTTGCACGAATTAGAACGCCTTTAAAATTAATATATTTCAGCGATTTATTTGTAAATACCCATTAGAACACATCAACAAATCAGCCTTTTGTGATCTGTTTTATTTCAAAGTTAAAGCACTGTCTTCAGCAAATGTGTTATACAGACGAGCTTTCACGGGTCGGAGCTAACTTACTCGACTGAGAATTATGACTGCACGTCTTTTAAAAGCATTTAAATAAAAACACTCTAGCGATCCAACACAATAAATATAGAAGAATATTTTAAAGAACAACATTAGCTGCAAATGAGCTATTCAATAGGTTTCACTAACGAACATGTTACCGAGCTGTGACCTATACTTTCACTTTGACTTCGGTGGAAAATGCATATAAATAACGCCTTTAAAATTACAATATTCCAGCCATTTAATTGTAAATACCCATTAGAACACATCAAGACCTGAATTCAGCTGTTTGAGCGAATTTATTGAAACCCCTAAGCATTTCCTTCACCGCATACAGGTTGCCTTAAACGAGTATACATGGAGATGAACGACATAATTTGCACGAATTTGACCGCCTTTAAAATTACAATATTGCAGCGATTTAATTCAGTCCACCCATTAGAAAATATCAACAGCTAAATGCAGTTGTTTGTGAGCTTTTTTTTCATACAGAGAGTGATGTGTTCAGCAGTGTGTTAAGACATGAGCTCCGAGATGTCCGACTGACAATTATACATGACTGCACGTCTTTTAAAGGCATTTAAATACAAACACTCCAGCGATTGCACACAATAAATATAGAAGAATATTTTAAAGACCTACATTGAGTGCAAATTACTTTTTTCACTGGCTTAACTAACTAACATTGAATGCACTGCTCAGTCTTCATCTGCATCAAAGACATACTTTGCACGTCTTTTAAAGGTATTTAAATACAAACACTCCAGCGATTAAACACAATAATAGTAAAGTAATATATTACACAGCTTAAATGCTTGCTTATTTCTGCTTTTAGGCTCAACCGCACAGCAACGCTTTCAAGCACGCGCTGCACACTTGTTGTATGGCAAGCCGTTTTAACCTAAAATACCCATAAATCCTCTATGGCAAGCTGTTTTAGCCTAAAATATACTAAGCATTACTTATCGTAATAGCATTTTTACTAGCAACAATTCAATCAGAGAGCTCTAAGTGTTCTGGGCTGGCCCTTTTGCCCGAAGGCTGCCCGGTTTGCTTCTCCAAGCCAACATTTAAAGTTTGTCATCGAACTTTAGCTTCTAGTTATTATGTTGGCTTGGAGAGCCAACATACTGTTATGCTATTTAAACTTATTATTATTATTATATTTTATTATTCTTATGACCTACAGAAATTTCTGACAGCTACTCCTCCGAGGCCTTTGAAGCCACAAGGCCCAAACTTGGCAGAGACCTGGGCCCTTGTCCCGAAAGAGTTGCTATATCTATTTGGACTGATCAGATGTACAGTTGATTTATTATTAATTTTTGAAAATGACAAATTTCCCAATGAATTACATGGGCTGAGAAAAAATGCGCCCTCTAACAGTAATACCTCTCGACTGAAGAGGCGGGACTCAAACCTCTTACTTACAGTCACTCTGAAATCCGTGGAAATACAAATAAATATCGCCTTAAAAAAGTCATTATTACAGCGATTTAACTCTAAATACCCATTAGAACATATCAACAGCTAAATTCAGTGGTTTGTGAGTAGTTCTTGTAAAAGAAAAGCTTGCACCCTTCAGCGCTTATACAAGCCGTCAGCACTAGGCTACTCTCTCTCTACATGTGCTCGCAAACAACATAAATTGCACGAATTAGAACGCCTTTAAAATAAATATATTTCAGCGATTTGTTTGTAAATACCCATTAGAACACATCAACAAATCAGCCTTTTGTGATCTGTTTTATTTCAAAGTTAAAGCACTGTCTTCAGCAAATGTGTTATACAGACGAGCTTTCACGGATCGGAGCTAACTTACCCGACTGAGAATTATACATGACTGCACGTCTTTTAAAAGCATTTAAATAAAAACACTCCAGCGATCCAACACAATCAATATACAAGAATATTTTAAAGAACTACATTAGCTGCAAATGAGCTTTTCAGTTTCACTAACGAACATGTTACCGAGCTGTGACTTACTTTCACTTTGAATTTGGTGGAAAATGCATATAAATAATGCCTTTAAAATTACAATATTCCAGCCATTTAATTGTAAATACCCATTAGAACACATCAAGACCTGAATTCAGCTGTTTGAGCGAATTTATTGAAAACCCTAAGCATTTCCTTCACCGCGTACAGATTGCTTTCAACGAGTATACATGGAGACGAACGACATAATTTTCACGAATTAGAACGCCTTTAAAATTACAATATTGCAGCGATTTAATTCAGTCCACCCATTAGAAAATATCAACAGCTAAATGCAGTTGTTTGTGAGCATTTTGTTTTCATACAGAGAGCGCTGCATTCAGCAGTGTGTTAGACATGAGCTCCGAGATGTCCGTCTGAGAATTATACATGACTGCACGTCTTTTAAAGGCATTTAAATACAAACACTCCAGCGATTCAACACAATAAATATGGAAGAATATTTTAAAGACCTGCATTGGGTGCAAATGACGTTTTTCATGAGATGCACTGCTGCATTTATGTGTCTGTTAACAAAGACATCATTTGCACGTCTTTTAAAGGTATTTTAATACAAACACTCCAGCAATTCAACACAATAATAGTTCGATCATATAATAAAAAGTTTAAATGCGTGCTTATTTCTGCTTTTCGGCTCAACCGCACGGCAACGCGACGCGGCTTTGAAGCAGGCGCTCATATTCCAGTATGGCAAGCCGTTTTAACCTAAAATACACATATTAATCCACTATGGTGTTCTGGGCTGGCCCTTTTGCCCGAAGGCTGCCCAATTTGGCTCTCCAAGCCAACATTTAAAGTTTGTCATCGAACTTTAGCTTCTAGTTATATTTTATTATTCTTATGATCTACAGAAATTTCTGACAGCTACTCCTCCGAGGCCTTTGAAGCCACAAGGCCCAAACTTGGCAGAGACCTGGGCCCTTGTCCCGAAAGAGTTGCTATATCTATTTGGACTGATCAGATGTACAGTTGATTTATTATTAATTTTTGAATATGACAAATTTCCCAATGAATTACATGGGCTGAGAAAAAATGCGCCCTCTAACAGTAATACCTCTCGACTGAAGAGGCGGGACTCAAACCTCTTACTTACAGTCACTCTGAAATCGGTGGAAATACAAATAAATACCGCCTTAAAAATGTAAATATTACAGCGATTTAACTCTAAAAACCCATTAGAACATATCAACAGCTAAATTCAGTGGTTTGTGAGTAACGTTAGTTCTTGTAAAAGAAAAGCTCGCACCCTTCAGCGAGTATGCATGCCGTCAGCACGAACTCTCTCTGTATGTGCTCATAAACAACATAACTTGCACGAATTAGAATGCCTTTAAAATTAATATATTTCAGCGATTTATTTGTAAATAACCATTAGAACACATCAACAAATCAGCCTTTTGTGATCTGTTTTATTTCAAAGTTAAAGCACTGTCTTCAGCAAATGTGTTATACAGACGAGCTCAGCTTTCAGGCTCGGAGCTAACTTACCCGACTGAGAATTATGACTGCACGTCTTTTAAAAGCATTTCAATAAAAACACTCCAGCGATCCAACACAATCAATATACAAGAATATTTTAAAGAACTACATTAGCTGCAAATGAGCTTTTCAATACGTTTCACTAACGAACATGTTACCGAGCTCTGACTTACTTTCACTTTGAATTTGGTGGAAAATGCATATAAATAATGCCTTTAAAATTACAATATTCCAGCCATTTAATTGTAAATACCCATTAGAACACATCAAGACCTGAATTCAGCTGTTTGAGCGAATTTATTGAAAACCCTAAGCATTTCCTTCACCGCGTACAGATTGCTTTCAACGAGTATACATGGAGACGAACGACATAATTTGCACGAATTAGAACGCCTTTAAAATTACAATATTGCAGCGATTTAATTCATTCCACCCATTAGAAAATATCAACAGCTAAATGCAGTTGTTTGTGAGTATTTTGTTTTCATACAGAGAGCGCTGCATTCAGCAGTGTGTTAGACATGAGCTCCGAGATGTCCGACTGAGAATTATACATGACTGCACGTCTTTTAAAGGCATTTAAATAAAAACACTCCAGCGATTCAACACAATAAATATAGAAGAATATTTTTAAAGACCTGCATTGGGTGCAAATGACGTTTTTCATAGGCTTAACTAACTAACATGAGATGCACGGCTGCATTTATGTGTCTGTTAACAAAGACATCATTTGCAAGTCTTTTAACGGTATTTTAATACAAACACTCCAGCGATTAAACACAATAATAGTACAGTCATATAATGGCAAGCACCACTAACTAGATATGTACATTTCCTGAAGAAAATGTGAGTGGTGCTTGCAGTGGCAAAACTCGGCCCTCGGTTGCTAGGGTGATGTAATTGGTCGCTAGGGTGTGGCTATGAAGATCACAGGTCACTACTTATAGGCCGAGTCCAAACCCACAAACCTCTATGACTATGAGTTATATCACAAATTGTATGGCCATGTAAGTCTATCGGAGATTTTGCCGAAATTTCTCACACGCTTTACGATAATCGTACGCCCGATCGCTTCAAAAATTCATAGCACTCCTCTCCTCAATAAGCCGGTCGATTTGAGACGTCATTCATGGGTCTATGACAAACGGTGTGGGACGAGTTACACGACGAAGCACCTTTGGGCCTGCATAAACATTCTGCCAATGAAAGTCTATGGGATATTTTTGCCCACTTTTTTGTGCGCTGTTTGAACATCGTAGCTCCAATCGCTCCGAAAAGTCATAGCACACATCTCCTCAATAAGCCGCAACATTTGACACCTCATTCATGGGTCTACGGCAAACGGTGCCGGACAAATTACGCACCGAAGTTCCTATAGGCCTGTGTGTGTGTGTGTGTGTGTGTGTGTGTGTGTGTGTGTTTCGAGGGTCTATGACAAAAACTGCGGGACTAGTTACGCGCCGAAAACGTACGGAAGAAGAAGAATAATAATAAGCACACAGCATAGTAATAGTGATGCTTTGCCTATGGCAAGCACCACTAACTAGATATGTACATTTCCTGAAGAAAATGTGAGTGGTGCTTGCAGTGGCAAAACTCGGCCCTCGGTTGCTAGGGTGTTGATATGCAGTTGATATGGCACCCATGATGGTTGCTAGGGCCGTTGCTATGGTACCCTGGGTGGTTGCTATGCGGTTGCTAGGGTACCCAGGGTGGTTGCTATGGCCGTTGCTAGGGTACCCGGGGTGGTTGCTAGGGTGTTGCTATGCGGTTGCTAGGGTATCTAGGGTGTTGCTATGCAGTTGCTAGGGTACCCAGGGTGGTTGCTAAGGTGTTGCTATGTGGTTGCTAGGGTACCCGGGGTGGTTGCTAGGGTGTTGCTATGCGGTTGCTAGGGTATCCGGAGTGGTTGCTAGGGCCGTTGCTATGGTACCCGGGGTGGTTGCTAGGGTGTTGCTATGCGGTTTCTAGGGTACCCGGGGTGTTTGCTAGGGCCGTTGCTAGGGTACCCAGGGTGGTTACTAGGGCAGTTGCTATGCGGTTGCTATGGTACTCGGGTGGTTACTAGGGCAGTTGCTATGCGGTTGCTAGGGTACTTGGGTGGTTGCTAGGGCCGTTACACAGCTTGATAGCCTCTCCAAATGTGGCGAATCACGTGTTTCTGTGAAATTCTCGCTCTGCGCTACGTCCCGTCAAAGTTTGCCGCAATGCATTGTCAATACGATTTTTAGGGCCGCTTTTGCCCCCCGTGTGATGTCATCGTACCCCCGATCGCTTATAAAAGTCATAGCACACCGAATCTATATAGGACGCACGATTTGACGCCCGTTTCGAGGGTCTAGTACAAAAACTGCGGGACTAGTTACGCGCCAAACTTTGTACGGAAGAAAAATAATAATAACTAGATATGTACATTTCCTGAAGAAAATGTGAGTGGTGCTTGCGGTGGCAAAACTCGGCCCTCGGTTGCTAGGGTGTAGGTATGCAGTTGCTATGGCACCCATGATGGTTGCAAGGGCCGTTGCTATGGTACCCGGGGTGGTTGCTAGGGTGTTGATATGCGGTTGCTAGGGTACACGGGGTGGTTGCTAGGGTGTTGCTATGCGGTTTCTAAGGTACCTGGGGTGGTTGCTATGGCCGTTGCTAGGGTAATCAGGGTGGTTGCTAGGGTACCCGGGGTGGTTTCTAGGGCCGTTTCTATGGTACCCGGGTTGGTTGCTAGGGTGTTGCTATGCGGTTTATAGGGTACCCGGGGTGGTTGCTAGGGCCGTTGCTAGGGTACCCAGGGCGGTTGCTAAGGTGTTGCAATGCGGTTGCTATGGTACTCAGGTGGTTACTAGGGCAGTTGCTATGCGGTTGCTAGGTTATTTGGGTGGTTGCTAGGGCCGTTGGTATGCAGTTGCTACTTGTCAAAGATCATTAGTATGGAGTGTTATAGAGGTCTCTGCCTGATTAGCCCTTAGCTAATTGCTATTAGCATGAAGCTATTGAGTGCTAGCATGTGTAGCATGTTGAGAGTTTGCTAGCATGAGTCAAAAGTAGCAACTCCCATGTCTATGCGACATTCTGATACAAAAATATAGGTCTTGCTAATTGGTTGCTAGGGTACTCTGTTTGGTTGCTAGGGAGTGGCCAATGACGACACTTTAAAGTGTAGTTGCCAGTATGAGTGATATAAACCAACCCCCATGTCTCTGTGACATTCAGGTCAGAAGATATGCCTGTGTGGCTTTAGGTTGCTAGGGTACTCTGTTTGGTTGCTAGGGAGTGGCCAATGATGACACTGTAAAGTGTAGTTGCCAGTATGAGTGATTTAAACCAACCCCCATCTCTCTGTGACATTCAGGTCTGAAGATATGCCTGTGTGGCTTTAGGTTGCTAGGGTACTCTGTTTGGTTGCTAGGGAGTGGCCAATAACGACACTGTAAAGTGTAGTTGCCAGTATGAGTGATTTAAACCAACCCCATGTCTCTGTGACATTCAGGTGCGAAGATATGCCTGTGTGGCTTTGGGTTGCTAGGGTACTCTGTTTGGTTGCTAGGGAGTGGCCAATGACGACACTGTAAAGTGTAGTTGCCAGTATGAGTGATATAAACCAACCCCCATGTCTCTGTGACATTCAGATCTGAAGATATGCCTGTGTGGCTTTGGGTTGCTAGGGTACTCTGTTTGGTTGCTAGGGAGTGGCCAATGACGACACTGTAAAGTCTAGTTGCCAGAATGAGTGATATAAACCAACCCCCATGTCTCTGTGACATTCAGGTCTGAAGATATGCTTGTGTGGCTTTAGGTTGCTAGAGTAATCTGTTTGGTTGCTAGGGAGTGGCCGATGACGACACTGTAAAGTGTAGTTGCCAGTATGATTGATATAAACCAACCCCCATGTCTCTGTGACATTCAGGTCTGAAAATATGCCTGTGTGGCATTGGGTTGCTAGGGTACTCTGTTTGGTTGCTAGGGAGTGGCCAATAACGACAATGTAAAGTGTAGTTGCCAGTATGAGTGATTTAAACCAACCCCCATGTCTCTGTGACATTCAGGTGTGAAGATATGCCTATGTGGCTTTGGGTTGCTAGGGTACTCTGTTTGGTTGCTAGGGAGTGGCCAATGACGACACTGTAAAGTCTAGTTGCCAGAATGAGAGATATAAACCAACCCCCATGTCTCTGTGACATTCAGGTCTGAAGATATGCTTGTGTGGCTTTAGGTTGCTAGGGTACTCTGTTTGGTTGCTAGGGAGTGGCCGATGACGACACTGTAAAGTGTGGTTGCCAGTATGATTGATATAAACCAACCCCCATGTCTCTGTGACATTCAGGTCTGAAAATATGCCTGTGTGGCATTGGGTTGCTAGGGTACTCTGTTTGGTTGCTAGGGAGTGGCCAATAACGACAATGTAAAGTGTAGTTGCCAGTATGAGTGATTTAAACCAACCCCCATGTCTCTGTGACATTCAGGTGTGAAGATATGCGTGTGTGGCTTTGGGTTGCTAGGGTACTCTGTTTGGTTGCTAGGGAGTGATTAATGACGACACTGAAAAGTGTAGTTGCCAGTATGAGTGATATAAACCAACCCCCATGTCTCTGTGACATTCAGGTGTGAAGATATGCCTGTGTGGCTTTGGGTTGCTAGGGTACTCTGTTTGGTTACTAGGGAGTGGCCAATGACAACATTGTAAATTGTAGTTGCCAGTATGAGTGATATAAACCAACCCCCATGTCTCTGTGACATTCAGGTCTGAAGATATGCCTGTGTGGATTTGGGTTGCTAGGGTACTCTGTTTGGTTGCTAGGGAGTGGCCAATGACAACATTGTAAATTGTAGTTGCCAGTATGAGTGATATAAACCAACCCCCATGTCTCTGTGACATTCAGATCTAAAGATATGCCTGTGTGGGTTTTGGTTGCTAGGGTGCTTGATAATGGTTGCTAGGGCGTGGATAGGAAGTGTCATTGGTGATTCACCATTGGCCCGAATCAAACGAGCCCACCCCCAAGTCTCTATGACACTGTGGTCCAAAGATATCCATATGGGTCATTATAAAAGCAGTATATGGGATCAGTTGCTAGGGTGCTGTAAATGGTTGTTAGGGCGTGGCTTGACTGCTTCACAGTGATCCGGAGAGTCTGATTGGTTGTCTGAGTAAAATGAGCCCGCCCCCATGTCTCTATGACACTGTGATGCAGAGTTATGTTCAATGCAAAATCCCTATGTAAATTACCATAGTAGGAAAAACGCATGTGTTTCATGGGCCGCGCCTCACCATAGTAAGTCAATGGGGCGACTTTGGGGCGCTTTCGCGCCCCAGGGGTGTAACTTATACCCCATTGAGTGGTGTGTTCTCGCACAGCTTGATAGCCTCTCCAAATGTGGCGAATGACGTGTTTCTGCGAAATTGTCGCTCGGCGCTACGTCCCGTCAAAGTTTGCCACAATGCATTGTCTATGGGACGTTTTTGGGGCGCTTTTTCGCCCCGTGTGATGTCATCGTACCCCCGATCGCTTATAAAAGTCATAGCACACCGAGTCTATATAGGCCGCACGATTTGACACCCGTTTCGAGGGTCTATGACAAAAACTGCGGGACTAGTTACGCGCCGAAATTTCGCAAAGAAGAATAATAATAATAACTAAGCTAGGGTACCCGGGTGGTTGCTAGGGCCGTTGCTAAGGTACCCAGGCTAGTTGCTAGGGCATTAGTAAGCAGTTGCTAGTTGTCACAGATCATTACTATGGAGTGTTATAGAGGTCTTTGCCTGTTTAGCTCTTAGCTAATTGCTATTAGCATATAGCCATTGAGTGCTAACATGTGTAGCATGTTGAGAGTTTGCTAGCATGAGTCAAAAGTAGCAACTCCCAGGTCAATGCGACATTCTGATACAAAGATATAGGTCTTGCTAATTGGTTGCTAGGGTACTCTGTTTGGTTGCTAGGGAGTGGCCAATGACGACACTGTAAAGTGAAGTTGCCAGTATGAGTGATATAAACCAAACCCCATGTCTCTGTGACATTCAGGTCTGAAGATATGCCTGTGTGGCTTTGGGTTGCTAGGGTACTCTGTTTGGTTGCTAGGGAGTGTCAATGTTGATTGGTGATTGGGCGTTTGCTGCCCCGACTCAAAGGAGTCCGCCCCCATGTCTCTACGACACTCTGATCCAGAGATATGCATCTGGGCCCTTATAATGGAAGTCTATGGGATCAGTTGCTAGGGTGCCCTAAATGGTTGCTAGGGCGTGGCTTGACACCTTCATGATGATCCGGAGAGTCTGATTGGCCATCTGAGTAAAATGAGCCCGCCTCCATGTCTCTAGGCCAATGTGATGCTGAGTTATGCCCAATGCAAAACCCCTATGTAAATTACAATGGGTTTTCATGGGACGTCCCTTACCATAGAAAGTCAATGGGGCAAATTTGGAGAGCTCTTGCACCCCAGGGGTACAACTTTTACCCCATTGCGAGGAGTCTTCTCGCACAGCTTGATAGCCTCTCCAGATGTGGCGAATCACGTGTTTCTACGAAATTCTTGCTTGGCGCTACGTTCCGTCAAAATTCATCCCCATGCGTTGTCTATGGGATTTTGGGGCCGAATTTTTACCCCAGGTGACATCATCGTACCCCTGATCGCTTATAAAAGTCGGGGATCTACATTCCCATATTGGCCGCACAATTTGACGCCCATTTCGAGGGTCTACGACAAAAATTGCAGGACGAGGGGCGCGCCAAAATTTGAATGAAAGAGGGGCATTTACGCCCCAGGGGTACAACTTATACCCCATTGCGAGATGTGTTCTTGCACAGCTTGACAGCCTCTCCAGTTGTGGTGAATCACGTGTTTCTACGAAATTCTGGGTCTGCGCTACGTCCCGTCAAAGTTGGCCGTAATGCATTGTCGTTGTAAATTTTGGGGTGGTTTATTGCCCCGTGTGACATCATCGTACCCCCGATCCCTTATAAAAGTCATAGCACACCGAGTCTATATAGGACGCACGATTTGACGCCCGTTTCGAGGGTCTACGACAAAAACTGCGGGACTAGTTACGCGCCGAAATGTGTACGGAAGAATAAAAAGAAGAAGAATAATAATAAGCACGCACAACAGTAATAGTGATGCTTTGCCTATGGCAAGCACCACTAACTAGATATGTACATTTCCTGAAGAAAATGTGAGTGGTGCTTGCAGTGGCAAAACTCGGCCCTCGGTTGCTAGGGTGTTGATATGCAGTTGCTATGGCACCCATGATGGTTGCTAGGTCCGTTGCTATGGTACCGGGGGTGGTTGCTAGGGTGTTGCTATGCGGTTGCTATGGTACCCAGGGTGGCTGCTAGGGTGACGCTAATCGGTTGCTAGGGTACCCAGGATGGTTGCTAGGGTGTTGCTATGCGGTTGCTATGGTACCCGGGGTGGTTGCTAGGGCCGTTGCTAGGGTAGCCGGGGTGGTTGCTAGGGTGTTGCTATGCGGTTGCTAGGGTACCCGGGGTGGTTGCTAGGGCCGTTGCTAGGGTACCCAGGGTGGTTGCTAAGGTGTTGCTATGTGGTTGCTAGGGTATCTGGGGTGGTTGCTAGGGTGTTGCTATGTGGTTGCTAGGGTACCCAGGGTGGTTGCTAGGGTGTTGCTATGCGGTTGCTAGGGTACCCGGGGTGGTTGCTAGGGCCGTTGCTAGGGTACCCGGGGTGGTTGCTAAGGTGTTGCTATGTGGTTGCTAGGGTATCTGGGGTGGTTGCTAGGGTGTTGCTATGCGGTTGCTAGGGTACCCAGGGTGGTTGCTAAGGTGTTGCTATGCGGTTGCTATGTTACTCGGGTGGTTGCTAGGGCAGTTGCTATGCGGTTGCTAGGGTACTTGGGTGGTTGCTAGGGCCGTTGCTAAGGTAACCGGGCTAGTTGCTATGGTGTTGGTATGCAGTTGCTACTTGTGAAATATCATTACTATGGAGTGTTATAGAGGTCTTTGCCTGATTAACCCTTAGCTAATTGCTATTAGCATGAAGCTATTGAGTGCTAGCATGTGTAGCAGGTTGAGAGTTTGCTAGCATGAGTCAAAAGTAGCAACTCCCATGTCTATGCGACATTCTGATACAAAAATATAGGTCTTGCTAATTGGTTGCTAGGGTACTCTGTTTGGTTGCTAGGGAGTTGCCAATGACGACACTGTAAAGTGTAGTTGCCAGCATGAGTGATATAAACCAACCCCCATGTCTCTGTGACATTCAGGTCAGAAGATATGCCTGTGTGGCTTTAGGTTGCTAGGGTACTCTGTTTGGTTGCTAGGGAGTGGCCAATGACGACAATGTAAAGTGTAGTTGGCAGTATGAGTGATTTAAACCAACCCCCATGTCTCTGTGACATTCAGGTGTGAAGATATGCCTGTGTGGCTCTGGGTTGCTAGGGTACTCTGTTTGGTTGCTAGGGAGTGGCCAATGACGACACTGTAAAGTGTAGTTGCCAGCATGAGTGATATAAACCAACCCCCATGTCTCTGTGACATTCAGGTCAGAAGATATGCCTGTGTGGCTTTAGGTTGCTAGGGTACTCTGTTTGGTTGCTAGGGAGTGGCCAATGACGACAATGTAAAGTGTAGTTGGCAGTATGAGTGATTTAAACCAACCCCCATGTCTATGTGACATTCAGGTGTGAAGATATGCCTGTGTGGCTTTGGGTTGCTAGGGTACTCTGTTTGGTTGCTAGGGAGTGGCCAATGATGACACTGTAAAGTGTAGTTGCCAGTATGAGTGATATAAACCAACCCCCATGTCTCTGTGACATTCAGGTCTGAAGATATGCCTGTGTGGCTTTGGGTTGCTAGGGTACTGTGTTTGGTTGCTAGGGAGTGGCCAATAACGACAATGTAAAGTGTAGTTGCCAGTATGAGTGATTTAAACCAACCCCCATGTCTCTGTGACATTCAGGTGTGAAGATATGCCTGTGTGGCTTTGGGTTGCTAGGCCATCTGAGTAAAATGAGGCCGCCTCCATGTCTCTAGGCCAATGTGATGCTGAGTTATTCCCAATGCAAAATCCCTATGTAAATTACCATAGTAGGAAAAACGCATGTGTTTCATGGGCCGTCCCTCACCATAGTAAGTCAATGGGGCCACTTTGGGTGCAACTTATACCCCATTGAGTGGTGTGTTCTCGCACTGCTTGATAGCCTCTCCAAATGTGGCGAATCACGTGTTTCTGCGAAATTGTCGCTCGGCACTACGTCCCGTCAAAGTTTGCCACAATGCATTGTCTATGGGACGTTTTTGGGGCGCTTTTTCGCCCCGTGTGATGTCATCGTACCCCCGATCCCTTATAAAAGTCATAGCACACCGAGTCTATATAGGCCGCACGATTTGACACCTGTTTCGAGGGTCTACGTCAAAAACTGCGGGACTAGTTACGCGCCGAAATTTCGCAAAGAAGAATAATAATAAGAAGAAGAAGAAGAAGAAGAATAATAAGTATGTCGAATAGTAATAGTGATGCTTTGCCTATGGCAAGCACCACTAATAAGTATGTCGAATAGTAATAGTGATGCTTTGCCTATGGCAAGCACCACTAATAATAATAATAATAAGTATGTCGAATAGTAATAGTGATGCTTTGCCTATGGCAAGCACCACTAATAACTAGAAGCTAAAGTTCGATGACAAACTTTAAATGTTGGCTTGGAGAGCCAAATTGGGCAGCCTTCGGGCAAAAGGGCCAGCCCAGAACACTTAGAGCTCTGTAATTGAATTGTTGCTAGTAAAAATGGCAGTACGACTAGAAATGCTTAGTATATTTTAGGCTAAAACAGCTTGCCATAGAGGATCGTGTGTGGATTTTAGGTTAAAACGGCTTGCCATACTAGAATATGTGATGAGCGCCTGCTTCAAAGCCGCGTCGCGTTGCCGTGCGGTTGAGCCGAAAAGCAGAAATAAGCAAGCATTTAACCTTTGTAATATATTACTATACTATTATTGTGTTAAATCGCTGCAGTTTTTGTATTTAAATACCTTTAAAAGACGTGCAAATGATGTCTTTGATGATGCAGACGAAGAACTGAGCAGTGCAAACAGCTCATTTGCACTCAATGCAGCTCTTTAAAATATTCTTCTATATTTATTGTGTGCAATCGCTGGAGTGTTTTTATTTAAATGCCTTTAAAAGACGTGCAAATGATGTTTGTTGACAGACTGATAATGCAGCCATACATCTGATGTTCGTTAGTTTGAAATAGCTCATTTACACCCAATGTAGCTCTTTAAAATATTATTCTATATTTATTGAAAAAAAATGAATAAAAGACGTGCAAATGATGTCTTTGATGATGCAGACGAAGAACTGAGCAGTGCATCCAATGTTAGTTAGTTAAATCTATGAAACAGCTCATTTGCACTCAATGCAGCTCTTTAAAATATTCTTCTATATTTATTGTGTGCAATCGCTGGAATGTTTTTATTTGATTACCTTTAAAAGACGTGCAAATGAATTATTTGTTGACACAGACTGATAATGCAGCCATACATCTCATGTTCGTTAGTAAAACGTTTGAAATAGCTCATTTACACCCAATGCAGGTCTTTAAAATATTCTTCTATATTTATTGTGTTGAATCGCTGGAGTGTTTTTATTTAAATGCCTTTAAAAGACGTGCAGTCATGTATAATTCTCAGTCGGACATCTCGGAGCTCATGTCTAACACACTGCTGAATGCAGCGCTCTCTGTATGAAAAAACAAAATGCTCACAAACAACTGCATTTAGCTGTTGATATTTTCTAATGGGTGGACTGAATTAAATCGCTGCAATATTGTAATTTTAAAGGCGTTCTAATTCGTGCAAATTATGTCGTTCGTCTCCATGTATACTCGTTGAAAGCAATCTGTACGCGGTGAAGGAATTGCTTAGGGTTTTCAATAAATTCGCTCAAACAGCTGAATTCAAGTCTTGATGTGTTCTAATGGGTATTTACAATTAAATGGCTGGAATATTGTAATTTTAAAGGCATTATTTATATGCATTTTCCACCAAATTCAAAGTGAAAGTAAGTCACAGCTCGGTAACATGTTCGTTAGTGAAACTTAAAAGCTCATTTGCAGCTAATGTAGTTCTTTAAAATATTCTTGTATATTGATTGTGTTGGATTGCTGGAGTGTTTTTATTTAAATGCTTTTAAAAGACGTGCAGTCATGTATAATTCTCAGTCGGGTAAGTTAGCTCCGATCCGTGAAAGCTCGTCTGTATAACACATTTGCTGAAGACAGTGCTTTAACTTTGAAATAAAACAGATCACAAAAGGCTGATTTGTTGATGTGTTCTAATGGGTATTTACAAATAAATCGCTGAAATATATTAATTTTAAAGGCGTTCTAATTCGTGCAAATTATGTTGTTTATGAGCACATACAGAGAGAGTACATGCCGACGGCTTGTATAAGCGCTGACGGGTGCGAGCTTTTCTTTTACAAGAAATACTCACAAACCACTGAATTTAGCTGTTGATATGTTCTAATGGGTATTTAGAGTTAAATCGCTGTAATATTTACATTTTTAAGGCGGTATTTATTTCTATTTCCACCGTTTTCAGAGTGACTGTAAGTAAGAGGTTTGAATCCCGCCTCTTCAGTCGAGAGGTATTACTGTTAGAGGGCGCATTTTTTCTCAGCCCATGTAATTCATTGGGAAATTTGTCATATTCAAAAATTAATAATAAATCAACTGTACATCTGATCAGTCCAAATAGATATAGCATATCTTTCGGGACAAGGGCCCAGGTCTCTGCCAAGTTTGGGCCTTGTGGCTTCAAAGGCCTCGGAGGAGTAGCTGTCAGAAATTTTCTTAGGTCATAAGAATAATAACTATAACTAGAAGCTAAAGTTCGATGACAAACTTTAAATGTTGGCTTGGAGAGCCAAATTGGGCAGCCTTCGGGCAAAAGGGCCAGCCCAGAACACTTAGAGCTCTCTGATTGAATTGTTGCTAGTAAAAATGCTATTACGATAAGTAATGCTTAGTATATTTTAGGCTAAACAGCTTGCCATAGAGGATTTATGTGTATTTTAGGTTAAAACAGCTTGCCATACAACAAGTGTGCAGCGCGTGCTTGAAAGCGTTGCTGTGCGGTTGAGCCTAAAAGCATTAATAAGCAAGCATTTAAGCTGTGTAATATATTACTCTACTATAATTGTGTTTAATCGCTGGAGTGTTTGTATTTAAATACCTTTAAAAGACGTGCAAATGATGTGTTTGATGATGCAGACGAAGACTGAGCAGTGCATCCAATGTTAGTTAGTTAAGCCTATGAAAAAAGTCATTTGCACCCAATGTAGGTCTTTAAAATATTCTTCTATATTTATTGTGTGCAGTCGCTGGAGTGTTTTTATTTAAATGCCTTTAAAAGACGTGCAGTCATGTATAATTGTCAGTCGGACATCTCGGAGCTCATGTCTAACACACAGCTGAACGCAGCGCTCTCTGTATGAAAACAAAATGCTCACAAACAACTGCATTTAGCTGTTGATATTTTCTAATGGGTGGACTGAATTAAATCGCTGCAATATTGTAATTTTAAAGGCGTTCTAATTCGTGCAAATTATGTCGTTCGTCTCCATGTATACTCGTTGAAAGCAATCTGTACGCGGTGAAGGAAATGCTTAGGGGTTTCAATAAATTCACTCAAACAGCTGAATTCAGGTCTTGATGTGTTCTAATGGGTATTTACAATTAAATGGCTGGAATATTGTAATTTTAAAGGCGTTATTTATATGCATTTTCCACCGAAGTCAAAGTGAAAGTATAGGTCACAGCTCGGTAACATGATCGTTAGTGAAACCTATTGAATAGCTCATTTGCAGCTAATGTAGTTCTTTAAAATATTCTTGTATATTTATTGTGTTGGATCGCTGGAGTGTTTTTATTTAAATGCTTTTAAAAGACGTTCAGTCATGTATTATTCTCAGTCGGGTAAGTTAGCTCCGAGCCGTGAAAGCTCGTCTGTGTAACACATTTGCTGAAGACAGTGCTTTAACTTTGAAATAAAACAGATCACAAAAGGCTGATTTGTTGATGTGTTCTAATGAGTATTTACAAACAAATCGCTGAAATATATTTATTTTAAAGGCGTTCTAATTCGTGCAATTTATGTTGTTTGTGAGCACATGCACAGAGAGAGTAGCCTAGTGCTGACGGCTTGTATAAGCGCTGAAGGGTGCGAGCTTTTCTTTTACAAGAACTATAAAACCACTGAATTTAACTGTTGATATGTTCTAATGGGTATTTAGAGTTAAATCGCTGTAATAATTAAATTTTTAAGGCGATATTTATTTGTATTTCCACCGATTTCAGAGTGACTGTAAGTAAGAGGTTTGAGTCCCGCCTCTTCAGTCGAGAGGTATTACTGTTAGAGGGCGCATTTTTTCTCAGCCCATGTAATTCATTGGGAAATGGGTCATATTCAAAAATTAATAATAAATCAACTGTAAGTCTGATCAGTCTAAAAAGATATAGCAACTAACTTCAGAGCAGGACCCAGGTATCTGCCAAGTTTGGGGCTTGTGGCATTCAAGCCCTAGGAGGAGTAGCGTTTGTAAATTCGTGTACCATAAGAATAATAACATATAACTAGAAGCTAAAGTTCGATGACAAACTTTAAATGTTGGCTTGGAGAGCCAAATTGGGCAGCCTTGGGGCAAAAGGGCCAGCCCAGAACACTTAGAGCTCTCTGATTGAATTGTTGCTAGTAAAAATGGCAGTACGACAAGAAATGCTTAGTATATTTTAGGCTAAAACATAGAGGATCGTGTGTGGATTTTACGTTAAAACGGCTTGCCATACAACAAGTTTGCAGCGCGTGCTTGAAACCCACGACGCGTTGCTGTGCGGTTGAGCCTAAAAGCAGAAATAAGCAAGCATTTAAGCTGTGTATTATATTACTCTACTATTATTGTGTTTAATCGCTGGAGTGTTTGTATTTAAATACCTTTAAAAGACGTGCAAATGATGTGTTTGATGATGCAGACGAAGACTGAGCAGTGCATCCAATGTTAGTTAGTTAAGCCTATGAAAAAAGTCATTTGCACCCAATGTAGGTCTTTAAAATATTCTTCTATATTTATTGTGTGCAATCGCTGGAGTGTTTGTATTTAAATGCCTTTAAAAGACGTGCAGTCATGTATAATTGTCAGTCGGACATCTCGGAGCTCATGTCTAACACACAGCTGAACGCAGCGCTCTCTGTATGAAAACAAAATGCTCACAAACAACTGCATTTAGCTGTTGATATTTTCTAATGGGTGGACTGAATTAAATCGCTGCAATATTGTAATTTTAAAGGCGTTCTAATTCGTGCAAATTATGTCGTTCGTCTCCATGTATACTCGTTGAAAGCAATCTGTACGCGGTGAAGGAAATGCTTAGGGGTTTCAATAAATTCACTCAAACAGCTGAATTCAGGTCTTGATGTGTTCTAATGGGTATTTACAGTTAAATGGCTGGAATATTGTAATTTTAAAGGCGTTATTTATATGCATTTTCCACCGAAGTCAAAGTGAAAGTATAGGTCACAGCTCGGTTAACATGGTCGTTAGTGAAACCTATTGAATAGCTCATTTGCAGCTAATGTAGTTCTTTAAAATATTCTTGTATATTTATTGTGTTGGATCGCTGGAGTGTTTTTATTTAAATGCTTTTAAAAGACGTTCAGTCATGTATTATTCTCAGTCGGGTAAGTTAGCTCCGAGCCGTGAAAGCTCGTCTGTGTAACACATTTGCTGAAGACAGTGCTTTAACTTTGAAATAAAACAGATCACAAAAGGCTGATTTGTTGATGTGTTCTAATGAGTATTTACAAACAAATCGCTGAAATATATTTATTTTAAAGGCGTTCTAATTCGTGCAATTTATGTTGTTTGTGAGCACATGCACAGAGAGAGTAGCCTAGTGCTGACGGCTTGTATAAGCGCTGAAGGGTGCAAGCTTTTCTTTTACAAGAACTATAAAACCACTGAATTTAACTGTTGATATGTTCTAATGGGTATTTAGAGTTAAATCGCTGTAATAATTAAATTTTTAAGGCGATATTTATTTGTATTTCCACCGATTTCAGAGTGACTGTAAGTGAGAGGTTTGAGTCCCGCCTCTTCAGTCGAGAGGTATTACTGTTAGAGGGCGCATTTTTTCTCAGCCCATGTAATTCATTGGGAAATGTGTCATATTCAAAAATTAATAATAAATCAACTGTAAGTCTGATCAGTCTAAAAAGATATAGCAACTAACTTCAGAGCAGGACCCAGGTATCTGCCAAGTTTGGGGCTTGTGGCATTCAAGCCCTAGGAGGAGTAGCGTTTGTAAATTCGTGTACCATAAGAATAATAACATATAATAATAATAATAATAATAAGTTTAAATAGCATAACAGTATGTTGGCTCTCCAAGCCAACATAATAATAATAATAATAAGTTTAAATAGCATAACAGTATGTTGGCTCTCCAAGCCAACATAATAATAATAAGTTTAAATAGCATAACAGTATGTTGGCTCTCCAAGCCAACATAATAAGCACGCACAACAGTAATAGTGATGCTTTGCCTATGGCAAGCACCACTAACTAGATATGTACATTTCCTGAAGAAAATGTGTGTGGTGCTTGCAGTGGCAAAACTCGGCCCTCGGTTGCTAGGGTGTTGATATGCAGTTGCTATGGCACCCATGATGGTTGCTAGGGCCGTTGCTATGGTACCCGGGGTGGTTGCTAGGGTGTTGCTATGCAGTTGCTAGGGTACACGGGGTGGTTGCTAGGGTGCTGCTATGCGGTTGCTAGGGTACCCTGGGTGGTTGCTAAGGTGTTGCTATGCAGTTTCTAAGGTACCCGGCGTGGTTGCTATGGCCGTTGCTAGGGTACCTGGGGTGGTTGCTAGGGTACCCGGGTGGTTGCTAGGGCCGTTGCTAGGGTACTCAGAGTGGTTGCTAAGGTGTTGCTATGCGGTTGCTAGGGTACCCGTGGTGGTTGCTAGGGTGTTGCTATGCGGTTGCTAGGGTACCTGGGGTGGTTGCTAGGGTGTTGCTATGCGGTTGCTAGGGTACCCGGGGTGGTTGCTAGGGTGTTGCTATGTGGTTGCTAGGGTACCTGGGGTGGTTGCTAGGGTGTTGCTATGTGGTTGCTATGGTACCTGGGGTGGTTGCTAGGGCCGTTGCTAGGGTACCCGGGGTGGTTGCTAGGGTGTTGCTATGCGGTTGCTAAGGTACCCGGGGTGGTTGCTAGGGCCGTTGCTAGTGTACCCAGGGTGGTTGCTAAGGTGTTGCTATGTGGTTGCTAGGGTACCTGGGGTGGTTGCTAGGGTGTTGCTATGTGGTTGCTAGGGTACTCGGAGTGGTTGCTAGGGCAGTTGCTAGGGTACCCAGCGTGGTTGCTGGGGTACTTGGGTGGTTACTAGGGCCGTTTCTATGCGGTTGCTAGGGTACCCGGTTGGTTGCTAGGGCCGATGCTAAGGTACCCGGGCTAGTTGCTAGGGCATTGGTAGGCAGTTGCTAGTTGTCAAATATCATTACTATGGAGTGTTATAGAGGTCTTTGCCTGATTAGCCCTTAGCTAATTGCTATTAGCATGTAGCCATTGAGTGCTAGCATGTGTAGCATGTCAAGAGTTAGCTAGCATGAGTCAAAAGTAGCAACTCCCATGTCCATGCGTCATTCTGATACAAAGATATCGGTCTTGCTAATTGGTTGCTAGGGTACTCAGTTTGGTTGTTAGGGAGTGGCCAATAACGACACTGTAAAGTGTAGTTGCCAGTATGAGTGATATAAACCAACTCCCATGTCTCTGTGACATTCAGGTCTGAAGATATGCCTGTGTGGCTTTGGGTTGCTAGGTTACTCTCTTTGGTTGCTAGGGAGTGGCCAATGACGACACTGTAAAGTGTAGTTGCCAGTATGAGTGATATAAACCAACTCCCATGTCTCTGTGACATTCAGGTCTGAAGATATGCCTGTGTGGCTTTGGGTTGCTAGGGTACTCTGTTTGGTTGCTAGGGAGTGTCAATGTTGATTGGTGATTGGGCGTTTGCTGCCCCGACTCAAAGGAGTCCGCCCCCAGTCTCTATGATACTCTGATCCAGAGATATGCATCTGTGCCCTTATAATGGAAGTCTATGGGATCAGTTGCTAGGGTGCCCTAAATGGTTGCTAGGGCGTGGCTTGACATCTTCATGATAATCCGGAGAGTCTGATTGGCCATCTGAGTAAAATGAGCCCGCCTCCATGTCTCTAGGCCAATGTGATGCTGAGTTATACCCAATACAAAATCCCTATGTAAATTACCATGGGTTTTCATGGGACGTCCCTTACCATTATAAGTCAATGGGGCAAATTTGGAGAGCTCTTGCACCCCTGGGGTACAACTTTTACCCCATTGCGAGGAGTCTTCTCGCACAGCTTGATAGCCTCTCCAGATGTGGCGAATCAGGTGTTTCTACGAAATTCTTGCTTGGTGCTACGTCCCGTCAAAATTCGTCCCAATGCGTTGTCTATGGGATTTTGGTGCCGAATAAAAATTGGCTGTGACATCATCGTACCCCTGATCGCTTATAAAAGTCGGGGATCTACATTCCCGTATTGTCCACACAATTTGACGCCCATTTCGAGGGTCTACAACAAAAATTGCGGGACGAGGGGCGCGCCAAAATTTGAACAAAAGAGGGGCATTTGCGCCCCAGGGGTACAACTTACACCCCATTGCGAAATGTGTTCTTGCACAGCTTGACAGCCTCTCCAGTTGTGGTGAATCACGTGTTTCTACGAAATTGTGGGTCTGCGCTACGTCCCGTTAAAGTTGGCCGTAATGCATTGTCGTTGTAAATTTAGGGGTGGTATTTTGCCCCGTGTGACATCATCGTACCCCCGATCCCTTATAAAAGTCATAGCACACCGAGTCTATATAGGACGCACGATTTGACGCCCGTTTCGAGGGTCTACGACAAAAACTGCGGGACTAGTTACGCGCCGAAATGTGTACGGAATCTAGTATAATAATAACTAGATAAAAAGTTTGTTAGCAAACTTTAAGTTGGCTTGAGAAAGCCTAGCCAGTAAGTTTTAAGTAGTTTTAAAAGCTTTTAGTTTAAATAAAGTTTAAAGGTTTTCAGTTTGAAATAGTTTTAGTTTGATTAATAAAGTTTGAAGATAGATAGGCTAGATAGATATAAATAGTTTGAAAATAGATAGATTTATAGATATAAATAGTTAGAAGATATAAATAGTTTGAATGTGAATGGATGCTAAGGTGTTGCTATGCGGTTGCTAAGGTACCCAGGGTGGTTGCTAAGGTGTTGCTATGCGGTTGCTAGCATTATTTAAGCAAGACTAGCAAGTCGTTAACATGATTTTTAGCATGACTAGCAAGTCGCTAGCATGATTTTAGCATGACAAGCAAGTCGCTAGCATGATTTTAGCACGACTAGCAAGTCGCTAGCATGATTTTAGCACGACTAGCAAGTCGCTAGCATGATTTTAGCACGACTAGCAAGTCGCTAGCATGATTTTAGCATTATTTTAGCATGACTAGCAAAGTCTCTAGCATGATTCTAGCATGACTAGCAAGTCGCTAGCATGATATTAGCATGACTAGCAAGTCGCTAGCATGATTTTAGCAAGACTAGCAAGTCACTAGCATTATTTAAGCAAGACTAGCAAGTTGCTAACATGATTTTTAGCATGACTAGCAAGTCGCTAGCATGTTTTTACCATGACTAACAAGTCGCTAGCATGATTTTAGCATGACTAGCAAGTCGCTAGCATGATTTTAGCACGACTAGCAAGTCGCTAGCATGATTTTAGCACGACTAGCAAGTCGCTAGCATGATTTTAGCACGACTAGCAAGTCGCTAGCATGATTTTAGCATTATTTTAGCATGACTAGCAAGTCGCTAGCATGATTCTAGCATGACTAGCGAGTCGCTAGCATGATATTAGCATGACTAGCGAGTCGCTAGCATGATTTTAGCAAGACTAGCGAGTCGCTAGCATTATTTAAGCAAGACTAGCGAGTCGCTAGCATGATTTTTAGCATGACTAGCGAGTCTCTAGCATGATTTTACCATGACTAACGAGTAGCTAGCATGATTTTAGCATGACTAGCAAGTCGCTAGCATGATTTTAGCACGACTAGCAAGTCGCTAGCATGATTTTAGCACGACTAGCAAGTCGCTAGCATGATTGTAGTATGACTAGCAAGTCGCTAGCATGATTTTTAGTATGAGTAGCAAATCGCTAGCATGATTTTAGCACGACTAGCAAGTCACTAGCATGATTTTAACATTATTTAGCAATGACTAGCAAGTCGCTAGCATGATTTTAGCATTATTTTAGCATGACTAGCAAGTCGCTAGCATGATTTTAGCAAGACTAGCAGGTCGTTAGCATGATTGTAGTATGACTAGCAAGTCGCTAGCATGATTTTTAGTATGAGTAGCAAATCGCTAGCATGATTTTAGCACGACTAGCAAGTCGCTAGCATGATTTTAACATTATTTAGCAATGACTAGCAAGTTGCTAGCATGATTTTAGCACGACTAGGAAGTCGCTAGCATGATTTTAGCATTATTTTAGCATGACTAGCAAAGTCTCTAGCATGATTCTAGCATGACTAGCAAGTCGCTAGCATGATTTTAGCATGACTAGCAAGTCGCTAGCATGATTTTAGCACGACTAGCAAGTCGCTAGCATGATTTTAGCACGACTAGCAAGTCGCTAGCATGATTTAAGCATTATTTTAGCATGACTAGCAAGTCGCTAGCATGATTCTAGCATGACTAGCGAGTCGCTAGCATGATATTAGCATGACTAGCGAGTTGCTAGCATGATTTTAGCAAGACTAGCGAGTCGCTAGCATTATTTAAGCAAGACTAGCGAGTCGCTAGCATGATTTTTAGCATGACTAGCGAGTCGCTAGCATGATTTTACCATGACTAACGAGTCGCTAGCATGATTTTAGCATGACTAGCAAGTCGCTAGCATGATTTTAGCACGACTAGCAAGTCGCTAGCATGATTTTAGCACGACTAGCAAGTCGCTAGCATGATTTTAGCATTATTTTAGCATGACTAGCAAGTTGCTAGCATGATTTTAGCAAGACTAGCAGGTCGTTACCATGATTGTAACATGACTAGCAAGTCGCTAGCATGATTTTTAGCATGACTAGCAAATCGCTAGCATGATTTTAGCACGACTAGCAAGTCGCTAGCATGATTTTAGCATTATTTAGTAATGACTAGGAAGTCGCTAGCATGATTTTAGCAGATAGATAGATAGATAGATAGATAGATAGATAGATAGATAGATAGATAGATAGATAGATAGATAGATAGATAGATAGTTTAAGCTTAATTGAGTATCAAACATTTCAAACAGACATGGACTTTTGGTCAATGAAAGTCTATGGGACCTTTTTATGATTTTTAATATTAATTTTTAAGAAAACCATAACTCAAAACAGTCTGAAAAGATATAGCACACTAAGTCTGAACAGTATGAAGATCTGACCCGAGTTTGGAGTATGTAGCTTGAACGGTCTAGGAGGAGATAGTGTCTAAATATTTTCCGCTCAGAAAAATAATAATAAGAAGAATAATAACTAGATAAAAAGTTTGTTAGTAAACTTTAAGTTGGCTAGCCAATAAGTTTTAAGTAGTTTTAAAAGCTTTTAGTTTAAAGAAAGTTTAAAGGTTTTCAGTTTGAAATAGTTTTAGTTTGATTAATAAAGTTTGAATATAGATAGGCTAGATAGATATAAATAGTTTGAAAATAGATAGATTTATAGATATAAATAGTTAGAAGATATAAATAGTTTGAATGTGAATAGATGCTAAGGTGTTGCTATGCTGTTGCTAAGGTACCCAGGGTGGTTGCTAAGGTGTTGCTATGCGGTTGCTAGCATTATTTAAGCAAGACTTGCAAGTCGTTAACATGATTTTTAGCATGACTAACAAGTCGCTAGCATGATTTTAGCATGACTATCAAGTCGCTAGCATGATTTTAGCACGACTAGCAAGTCGCTAGCATGATTTTAGCATTATTTTACCATGACTAGCGAAGTCGCTAGCATGATTCTAGCATGACTAGCAAGTCGCTAGCGTGATATTAGCATGACTAGCAAGTCGCTAGCATGATTTTAGCAAAGACTAGCAAGTCGCTAGCATTATTTAAGCAAAACTAGCAAGTCGCTAACATGATTTTTAGCATGACTAGCAAGTCGCTAGCATGATTTTAGCACGACTAGCAAGTCGCTAGCATGATTTTAGCATTATTTTAGCATGACTAGCAAAGTCGCTATCATGATTCTAGCATGACTAGCAAGTCGCTAGCGTGATATTAGCATGACTAGCAAGTCGCTAGCATGATTTTAGCAAAGACTAGCAAGTCGCTAGCATTATTTAAGCAAAACTAGCAAGTCGCTAACATGATTTTTAGCATGACTAGCAAGTCGCTAGCATGATTTTAGCACGACTAGCAAGTCGCTAGCATGATTTTAGCATTATTTTAGCATGACTAGCAAAGTCGCTATCATGATTCTAGCATGACTAGCAAGTCGCTAGCATGATTTTATCAAGAATAACAAGTCGCTAGCATTATTTAAGCAAGACTAGCAAGTCGCTAACATGATTTTTAGCATGACTAGCAAGTCGCTAGCATGATTTTACCATGACTAACAAGTTGCTAGCATGATTTTAGCATGACTACCAAGTCGCTAGCATGATTTTAGCATGACTAGCAAGTCACTAGCATGATTTTAGCATTATTTTAGCATGACTAGCAAAGTCGCTAACATGATTCTAGCATGACTAGCAAGTCGCTAGCATGATTTTATCAAGACTAGCAAGTCGCTAGCATTATTTAAGCAAGACTAGCAAGTCGCTAACATGATTTTTAGCATGACTAGCAAGTTGCTAGCATGATTTTACCATGACTAACAAGTTGGAAGCATGATTTTAGCAAGACTAGCAAGTCGCTAGCATGATTTTAGCACGACTAGCAAGTCGCTAGCATGATTTTAGCATTATTTTAGCATGACTAGCAAAGTCGCTAGCATGATTCTAGCATGACTAGCAAGTCGCTAGCATGATATTAGCATGATTAGCAAGTCGCTAGCATGATTTTAGCAAGACTAGCAAGTCGCTAACATGATTTTTAGCATGACTAGCAAGCCGCTAGCATGATTTTAGCACGACTAGCAAGTCGCTAGCATGATTTTAGCACGACTAGCAAGTCGCTAGCATGATTTTAGCATTATTTTAGCATGACTAGCAAAGTCGCT